>NC_057799.1:271086728-271386728 GCF_018294505.1 Triticum aestivum | reverse complement strand
AACCCGGAATAATTCCAAAATTTAACACGACACTCATATAGTTCTATGTTGCCTTTGTAAAGAAAATCTAGGGGGCATCGTATATTATTTCGCACACAAAGGTGACACATTCCCTGTCAGAACCACGAGCCTTCCTGAGAGAAGCTCCGGTTTGCAAGAAGCTTATACCAAAACCTGTTCCAATTCGGCCAAGTTTTTTACCACAGCATGTTAGTACCATGAAATGACACCATGCCAAGTTTCATGATTTTCTGGTGTGTTTTGGATTTACAAGAATCTTAAAACCAAGTTCTCAATGTTCTCGGCCGAGCCATGACACCCAGATGTTTGAATTTCATTCCCGTTTCTTGCATGGGACCTAGAAATTCACCCGAGGACACACACGTTATTTTTCAACCAACTTTGGTGCACTAGAGCATGTGCTTGTAGTTCAAAATTGAATTATGCACATTAAATGACCAGAAACTCAATTAATGTATAAAAAGGCTAAATGAACCCGGACTAAACCCAAAATTTAACATGACACTCATATAGTTCTATGTTGCCTCTGTAAAGAAAATCAAGGGGGGCAGCGTATATCGTTTCGCACACAAAGGTGACACGTTCCCTCTCAGAACCACGAGCCTTCTTGGGAGAAGCTCCGGTCTGCAAGAAGCTTATACCAAAACGTGTTCCAATTTGGCCAAGTTTTTTACCACAGCATGTTGGTGCCATGACATGACACCATGCCAAGTTTCATGATTTCCCAGCGAGTTTTGGATTTACAGGAATTTAAAAACCAAGTTTCTCAATGTTCTCAGCCGAGTCACGATGCCCAGATGTTTGAATTTCATTCCCATTTCTTGCATGGGACCTAGAAATTCACCCAAGGACACATATGTGATTTTTCAACCAACTTTGGTGCACCGGAGCATGTGCTTGCAGTTCAAATTTGAATTATGCACATTAAATGTCCAGAAACTCAATTAATGTATAAATAGGCCAAAGGAACCCGATATAATTCCAAAATTTAACAAAATGTAAACTTAACTAATATCTTCTTTATATGGGGCCTTTAATAAATGTCTATTATATATGTTTTCTACCCTATTCACATTTAGTAGATATTATAGTTTGATGCTCTCAGATAATCTATTATTGACACTATAGGGGATGTTGTTTCTTGTCAACTACCATGTGCGAAAGGTTAAAACAGGTATATAATCATCTTCTCTGTTTTGCACAGTGCAATACCAACCCCTATACGATGATGCACATTAAACTATTGATATGAGTTTTATGTAAACCAGTGGCTTAAAGTTGATTTTCATATTGTTTGAAATTGTGTCAATAAAGATTTTTTTAAGAATATTGTTTGCTGATGTTGTCGGATGTGTGTATGAAAGATCCTTTTTTCCTCCCATTGCAACGCACAAGCATGTTTTGCTAGTGTATAAAAAAGGCCAAACGAACCCGGAATAAATCCAAAATTTAACAGGGCACTCATGTAGTTTTATGTTGCCTCTGTAAAGAAAATTAGGGGGCAGCGTATATCGAGGCTTGTTGAGAGAATCTCCGGTTTGCAAGAAGCTTATGCCAAACTTGTCCCAATTCGGCCAAAAATTATACATATGAAAACAGGGTCTAGATTATCCCGAACATTTCGCTACCTACAGCAATGTACTGTGATTTGAGTTCAACATAAAATGGATACAAATATTTGAATTGGAGATCGTATGGTACATGTTGTTCATAGTGAAATATGATTACTGCTATATGCATGGTTTCTGTTATCAAGATAACATTTACGTGAGGGTATAACTTGACAACAATCCTATTCAAATAAGGAAAATTGATTCGAATTTAGTCCATATGGTAGACGACAATATATATGTTCATAGGGTGGAGTAAAATGTTCATATAAGATGGAAGATCGAAATGTAGGACTACATCCATTATAAATCGCAAGGTCACCTAACGATATATTCGAATTCAACATAGCGTGGATTCGAAAATTGAAATTCGAGATCCTGGCTTTTGTAATCATATAAAAAGGGACATGACTCTTTCTTGTGGTGGGAATTGATTTGTTTTTTGTTGTTGTTGAGGGAAGTGCGAATTGATTTGGTACTGTACAGGGTAATCTTGTTCTCCTGATTTTTTTTTACATTTTTCTTGTAGTTTTTTAATTGCATTTATAGCAACATAGTAAAAGGGGACACGACTCTCTTGTGTCTTGTATGAATTGTTTGTTCTACCGAACATGGAATCCACGCCTTGTTATCCCAAAATTTTCAAGCTCGAGTATCTTTGGCCTCTTCTGCTGTGAAACACCCGCCTCTTCAACCCGCGCCGCGCCTTGTTATCCCGAAATTTTGACGCGCGCGAAAACTCCCTCCTCATCCGAAATCGGTCCCGCAGCCCAGACACGTGAAATCCTCCTTCTACCCCTTAGCCAAAAATGCCGCCTCGATGTCGCATGGTCAAAACCGGTGGGTGTATGTTCGTAACTTACCCTACATTTCGGACAAGTGCGTCCCTAAGCCAGGGCTCCCCCTACCTTCCCCTTCGTCCCCCCGCATTCGTACACCGAGGCTGCCAAAACCAATGAAACCCCAGACTCTACCATCGGTCTTCCGACCGCCGCCCTGCCGGATTCTCTTCCCCTACGATGTCGTCCACCGCAATAGCTCGCCGTCCCTCATCCACCACACTAGATGAGGATCTGTCGTTGATCTCGTCGTCCCGCCGGATCAGCCGCCCCATCCTCCACCTCCAAGGAGCTGCCCTGACGTTTGCCTCGTCAATCGCGCCACCTCCATCCCCACCGCACCGTCTTGACCTGCCCCACCGGAACCGCAACACCCTCACCAATTCCTCTATTGAAGCCGAGGCCTACTCGGCGCCACCAAGGAGGTTCTGCACTCATCGCTGCATTTTATCTTTTATTCGATCTCACGAGGCTGCCGGTGCTCGATACCGAGCAGCCATGGCGGGTCTCCATCGACGGCGCCGTCGCTGGCCACTTCATCCACGGCGTCTCTCCCCCATGTCGTTGCTTCCTCGATGGCGACTTCCACACCAGCACTAGCTGTTGCTGCTCCGGCTATCGATCGCGCTGCTGCTGCTGCTCCGGCTCTCGCTTGCGCTATGGCTTTGTTCTTGCTATCGGTCGCGCTGCTGCACTGCTCTTGCTTTCGTTCATGCTGCTACTCTGCTCTGTTCTTGCTATCGGTCGCGCTGCTGCACTGCTATTGCCATCAAATGCGCTGCTGCTCCGTTGTTGCTCTTGTTCGTGATGCTGCTCTGCTCTTGCTCTCGCTCGCGGTACTGCTGCTGCTGCACGACCTCCGGCAGCTACAGGAGTTGCTACTTTAGGACTCGCTCGCGATGCTGCTGCACGAGTTGCTCTCTGCTAGTGCGTTGCCTGCTCGAGCGGCTGCTGATTTAGATCACTGCTTCTCTGCTACTAGTGGTCGAATGCCCTAAACTTCTATTGCAATGCTCTGGTACTAGTTCAATCAGTTTCAACAGCAAAATTCAGTTTTGACTATAAAGTTTAGTTTCTTCAGTTAAGTTCAGAGTGAACAGTATTTACAGCATCTGTTGGAGCGGCCGCGACGCGGCTGATGCATTTTACATCTAGCACTTTTTGGTAATGTATTTTACATCATTTATTGCAGATGATATTAGAGTCCCACTTCATATTAACGTTGTTTGTCTTGTCCTGCTTCAGCCTCGTCGTCGTACACCTCACCGGAGCTGCTCCCTCGACGAAACCGTCCATCACAACGTAGCAGTACCCCCGGCGCCGTATCCAGAGGCTTCAGATCTTCTTCCCCGCCTCCGACAGTCACACCAGCATCACCATCCTCCATGTCCGACCCAATGATGTTGAGGTCGACAAGGCTATGCCAAAGAGGTTGTACACTCGTTGCATTAGTTTGTTACTCTGCATTCATATCGATCCCTCAGGGATCCTTTGGTTCAAAGCAGTTGCAAATTTAGAAATAAATGAATCGTGGTCACAAAGTTAACAGGGAGAAAACTAAATGCTCTTTTGAACCACAATTTTAATTGGTTTAGCAAGATAGGCATTATATGATACTAATGTGGACCAAATCTAAGGTCACAAAATATTTCGAGGGCAGGCTTCAGCCTGTTGAAGACTTCCTACTAGAATCACCACTGGTTCAAAGAAAAAGTGAAGGAAAACATAGGAATTGGGAACTTTAATGTCGTACTACTATTCGTGCATTTGGTTAGAAGGAATGGAGCAAAGTGATACTAGAAGATTTTTTTCCTTTGGTGTCTCTTTCAAAGAAAAAACGTAGGAATTTTAATATCCACTTGGACGTCCTTTTCAAATTAATATGCATGAAGAACATGACTAGTTGCATTACTGGCATAATAAGATTCTTATTTTTTTCATTTTCACATGGTTTGACTTTAATTTGACCATGTTTCTCCATTCCTGTGTTTTCCAATTCATGTGAACCAAACACCTAGGTTGACAGAAATCCTATGTTTGCAAATGCTCTGTTTTGCACGTGCAGTCCTATCCTATTCCTGTGTTTTTCCTGTCCATACATTTATCGAATCCTCCAATTCTAAGGAGCCCTTACAGATTTACTTCATTTTCAGATAGGTGTCATAGAAAACTCTGTGTGTTATGTCCTGCTCCTGCCGTGCCGTCATCCACCCCACCTGAGGTGCACCATCGTTGGCAGCGTTCACTGCAGCAGAGATTCCCCCTGGAGACTTTCTTTTTCCACCTCAGATCATCTTCCCCATTGCTAGCAGCCATGCCAACTGCATTACCATCATCCGCTGAGCAGATGAACCTGAGAACTATACAGTTCCAGAAGAAAGGTCGCACTCTTTCGTGTCTGTTTACGTTGTACATCGGTTATTATTACCTGCTACTTTATCGTCATGTTCACCTCTTAGACTCCGAGTCAGGTCCAATCTAATGTTCAAACTTGAGTTTTAAAATGCCTGTGGGGAACTGGTACGTCTCCAATGTATCTATAAATTTTGATTGTTCCATGCTATTATATTATCTGTTTTGGATGTTTAATGGGCTTTAATATGCTCTTTTATATTATTTTTGGGACTAACCTATTAACCGGAGGCCAAGTGCCAGTTTATGTTTTTTCCTATTTTAGTGTTTCGTAGAAAAGCAATATCAAACGGAATCCAAACGGAATTAAACCTTCGCGATGATCTTTCTTGGACCGAAAGCAATCCAGAAGACTTGGAGTTGATGACTGGAACGCCACGAGGCGGCCATGAGGCAGGAGGGCGCGCCTAGGGGGTAGGCACGCCCCCACCCTCGTGGGCCGCTCATAGCTCCACCGACGTACTTCTTTCGCCTGTATATACTCTTATACCCTAAAAACATCAGGGGGAGCCATGAAACACTTTTCCACTGCCGCAATCTTCTATACCTATTAGATCCCATCTTGGTGCCTTTTCTGGCGATCTGCCGGAGGGGGAATCGATCACGGAGGGCTTCTACATCAACACCATAGCCTCTCGATGAAGCGTGAGTAGTTTACCACAGACCTTCGGGTCCATAGTTATTAGCTAGATGGCTTCTTCTCTCTCTTTGATTCTCAATACTAAGTTCTCCTCGATGTTCTTGGAGATCTATTCGATGTAATACTCTTTTGCGGTGTGTTTACCGAGATTTGATGAATTGTGGATTTATGAACTTGATTATCTATGAATATTATTTTGTTCTTCTCTGAATTTTTATATGCATGATTTGATAGCTTTGCAAGTCTCTTTGAATTATCAGTTTATTTTGGCCTACTAGATTAATCTTTCTTGCAATGGGAGAAGTGCTTAGCTTTGGGTTCAATCTTGCGGTATCCTTTCCCAGTGACAGTAGGGGCAGCAAGGCACGTATTGTATTGTTGCCATCGAGGATAAAAGGATGGGGTTTATATCATATTGCTTGAGTTTATCCCTCTACATCATGTCATCTTGCCTAATGCGTTACTCTGTTCTTATGAACTTAATACTCTAGATGCATGTTGGATAGCGGTCGATGTGTGGAGTAATAGTAATAGATGCAGAATTGTCTCGGTCTATTTAACACGGACGTGGTGCCTATATTCATGATCATTGCCTTAGATATCTTCATAATTATGCGCGTTTCTATCAATTGCTCGACAGTAATTTGTTCACCCACCGTAATACATGCTATCTTGAGAGAAGCCACTAGTGAAACCTATGGCCCCCGGGTCTCTTTCTTATTATATTGCATCTCTTTTATTTACATCGCATCTCGTTTACTATTTTGCAATCTTTACTTTTCAATCAATACAACAAAAATACCAAAAATATTTACTCTACTATCTTTATTAGATCTCACTTTTGTGAGTGGCCGTGAAGGGATTGACAACCCCTTTATCGCGTTGGTTGCAAGGTTCTTGATTGTTTGTGCAGGTGCTAGGTGACTTTTGCGTTGTCTCCAACTGGATTGATACCTTGGTTCTCAAAAACTGAGGGAAATACTTACACTACTTTGCTGCATCACCCTTTCCTCTTCAAGGGAAAACCAACGCATGCTCAAGAGTTAGCAAGAAGGATTTCTGGCGCCGTTGCCAGGGAGATCTACGCCAAGTCAAGACATACCAAGTACCCATCATAAACTCTTCTCCCTCGCATTACATTTTTTGCCATTCGCCTCTCGTTTTCCCCTCCCCCACTTCTAAAACGATTTTCGAAAACCTTTGCCTTTTCTTCGCCCTTTTATGTTCGTTCTTTTTCGCTTGCTTCTTGTGTGCTTGTGTGTTGGATTGTTTTTTGGTCACAATGGCTTAAGATAATACTAAATTGTGTGACTTTTCAATACCAACAACAATGATTTTATTAGCACTCCGATTGCTCCTACTACCGATGCTGAATCTTGTGAAATTAATACCGCTTTGTTGAATCTTGTTATGAAAGATCAATTTTCTGGCCTTCCTAGTGAAGATGCCGCTACCCATCTAAACAACTTTGTTGATTTGTGTGATATGCAAAAGAAGAAAGATGTGGATAATGATATTGTTAAATTGAAGTTATTTCCGTTTTCGCTTAGAGATCGTGCTAAAACTTGGTTCTCTTCTTTGCCTAAAAATAGTATTGATTCATGGAATAAGTGCAAAGATGCTTTTATCTCTAAGTATTTTCCTCCCGCTAAGATCATCTCTCTTAGAAACGATATTATGAATTTTAAGCAAATTGATCATGAGCATGTTGCACAAGCTTGGGAGGGGATGAAATTAATGATACGTAATTGTCCTACACAAGGTTTGAATTTGTGGATGATTATACAAAAAATTTATGCCGGATTGAATTTTGCTTCTAGAAATCTTTTAGATTCGGCCCCGGGAGGCACTTTTATGGAAATCACTTTAGGAGAAGCTACTAAACTCCTAGACAATATTATGGTCAATTATTTTCAATGGCACACCGAGAGATGCACTAGTAAAAAAGTTCATGCGATTAAAGAGATTAATGTTTTGAGTGGAAAGATGGATGAACTTATGAAATTGTTTGCTAATAAAAGTGTTTCTTCTTATCTTAATGATATGCCTTTGTCCACTTTGATTGAGAATAATAATGAATCTATGGATGTGAATTTTGTTGGTAGGAACAACTTTGGTAACAACGCGTATAGAGTAAACTTTAATTCTATGCCGTTCCCTAGTAATTCCTCTAATAATTATGGTAATTCCTACAACAACTCTTATGTAAATTTTAATAAGATGCCCTCTGATTTTGAGACTAGTGTTAAAGAATTTATGATTTCGCAAAAGAATTTCAATGCTTTGCTTGAAGAAAAAATGCCTAAGATTGATGAGTTGGCCAGGAACGTGGATAGAATTTCTCTTGATGTTGATTCTTTGAAACTTAGATCTATTCCACCTAAGCATGACATCAATGAGTCTCTCAAAGCCATGAGAATTTCCATTGATGAGTGCAAAGAATGAACCGCTAGGATGCGTGCTAAAAAAGTTTGCTTTGTGAAAACGTGTTCTTCTAGTTTTCATGATAATAATGATGAAGATCTAAAAGTGATTATGTCGGCGTTCTGGGAACGGGGGTCCCCAGACTTGCCTGCCTGCGGCCCACGGCGTGGCTTTGCTAGCAGGCCTGTATGGCCCATCTTCATCAACAAGGCATACAAGACCCTCGCGAGGAGCCAAGCCTCACGAGGCGGACGACGCAAGACTTCCTCGGGAGCGGCCTCACCAGGCTGCCTCGCGAGGAGCGGAGATATCATGGCGGGGCAAACCTCGCGAGGCTCTTGTGACGTGAGCCATGACGATCGGCACCAGGCGGGCGCCAACGCGCGCAGAGTCCTTGTTTCCTCTTTGGTGCTAAGGAAGCAAGCGCAGGCGCGGAGTACCGAGGCATTAGGCAAAGGTTTCCATATCGGTGCAATGAGACCAAGACCAGCAGGCCAGCAGGATGGAGGTCACCATGGAGCCCAAGATGACGTCATCACCAGAGCCTTTTGCAGGCGAAGACCACTTTTGTCAGGATATCTTGTACTAGTTGTCCCCTTCCGAATTTGCCAGCCGTTGTTGGCTCCCTTCCCACTCAATATTTGGGGAGAGGACCAGGGCCTATATAAGTAGAGCTAGCCACCACAGGGGCAAGGTTGAACCACAGTAGAGGCAGGTTGAACTCATTCAGAGCCGTCTCACCCACACAAGTCCGCAGAGGACAAGAACACCTCAACCTCAGGAGGCTGTTCTTCCCCTTGTACTATTCTTCATCAGCCCAAGAGGCAATCCACCACCACACACTGGAGTAGGGTATTACACCACAACGGTGGCCCGAACCAGTATAAATCTCGTGTCTTTCTGTGTTGCGAGTTCGTCGAGTTCGTCCGCGAGATCTTAGCGAGCTAGGGCGTGGATCGGTAGGAGGGAAAGAACTTCGCGCGCACCCCAGAGTTCGAACCTTAAGGGTTTTGCCGGAACCCCACATCCGACATTTGGCGCGCCAGGTAGGGGTGCGCCGTAGGTTCCCTTCGGTTGATCCGTCGCTCTGTCGCTCCGTCGCCTCCATGGCGGACGCTCGCCGCGCTCGAGGTGAGTGCCGGGCTGCCCTCACCACCCGCGTTGCTCAGACGGCTCCCGTCGGCGGCCCACCTCGTCGTTCCCCGTCGCCTGCCACCAGCGCCGCCACCGGCCCGGTGGGGAACGAGCAGCAAGCGTCCTCGCTGCACCCATCGGTGTGGCAGGACGGCCGCACCGCCACTCCATCGCTGACCCTGGCCGATTCCTCGTCCCACGCACGTCGCGCTCCCATGGATGCGGAGGCCGCGCTCCTCATGGCGAACGAGCTCCTGCGCTATCGCCCGGTCGACGACCTATACGAGGACTGGCTCGACCGCGTCGCCGAGCTCGTCCACGCCGCAGGGGGCTCCCCGGCACCGTCCCACTCTCTGCCTCGCCCTCCGCCAGCCACGAGCGTCGTGGCTCATGGGGCGCCTCCACCACCTCTACCCCAAGACCGTGCCTTGGCGCCAAGGCACGCAGCCCCGCGACGCGATCCACCACGGCCGGCGCCCGCGCGCGAAGAAAGAAGCTGCCAAGAAATTCCTTGGCCGCGAGAAGCTGCACCTGCGCTCCCCACGCCGCCTCGCCAAGACCGCGCGCTAGTTGCGGTGGCGGCACGCGGGCCTCACCAAGACCAAGCTCCACCTCAGAGACGGGCCCCGGCGACCACGGCCGGCTACCGCACCTTCACCCCCGAGCTGCGTAGCGTCGCCTGGCCGGGCAAGTTCAAGCCGGATCGGCCTCCTCGCTACGACGGCACCGCCGACCCCGCAGAGTTCTTGCAGCTCTACGAGCTAAGCATCGAGGCGGCCAACGGCGACGAGAAAATCATGGCGAACTGGTACCCAATAGCGCTCAAGGACGGCGCCCGTTCGTGGCTCCTGAACCTGCCTCAGGGCTTGATCTCCTCCTGGGACGAGATGCGCGACCGCTTCGTCGCCAACTTCCAGGGCACTCACGACCGCCCGCCGGCCGCGGGTGACCTACGCCGCATCAAGCAACAACCAGGAGAGACCCTCCAGAAGTACATCCAGCGCTTCAACAACACTCGCCTCAAGATCCCCAAGGTCATGGACGAGGCCATCATCTCCGCATTCCCTGACGGCGCCCGCGACATCAAGATGAAGGAGGAGCTCGCTATCCACGAGGAGCTGTGCACATCTCAGGAGCTGTTCAACCTGGCGACCAAGTGCGCGAGAGCTGAGGAGGGGCGCCTCTCCCTCCTCGAGCTGCCAGCTGTGGACGCAGAGGAGAAGAAGGCCAAGGCCAAGGACGTGAAGCGTAAGGAAGCAGCCGTGCTCGCCGCGGAGCCGGACACCAAGCGAGGTAGGGACCAGCCCGAGTCATCCAAGAACAGCCGACCGTTCTGCGCCTTCCACAACCTGAACACCCACAACACCAGCGACTGTCAAGAGCTCAGAGCCATTCGCGAAGGACGCTTTGGTCGATGCCCCGAGCGCAGCGACCGGGGCTACAGCCGAGGAGGAGGACGTGCAGGCGGACGGTGGGACGACTGTGGCCCGCGCCAGGAATGGCGCGACAGGACTCGTGAGGATCGTTGGCAAGATCATCCTCGCGAGGGCGCCTGGAGGGACAAGCCTCGTGAGGATTGTCCTCAGGGCAACGCCGGTCTTCCCCTACTGCCGCCACCACCAAGAAGGAACGATGACCACCATCAAGACGAGGTGGCTGGGGGCTTCCAGGAGCCGCGCGCAATCGCATGCATCTTGGGCGGCGCTCAGGCCCGAGCCTCGCAGCATATCTTCAAACAGTTTGCTCGGGAAGTGAATGTTGTCCTCCCCAAGCTCGAGGCCACGCGCCCGCTCAGGTGGTCCCAGTGCGCCATCACCTTCAACTCGGCAGATCAGCTCAAGTGTGCAGCTACCGCTGGCGCCCTCCTGATGGTTAGTTCACCAGTCATCAACAATGTGCAAGTTACCAAGACCCTCATTGACGGCGGCGCAGGGCTCAACGTCCTGTCTGTCCACACGTTCGACAACCTCCAAGTCCCGTATGAGCAGCTTCAACCTACCAAACCTTTCTCAGGAGTGACCGACGGTTCCACCACACCGATAGGGCAGGTCCGCCTGTCTGTCACCTTCGGGGAATGCAAGAACTACCGCACCGAGCTCATCGACTTCGACGTCGCGCACATCCGCCTGCCATACAACGCCATCCTCGGGTATCCAGCCCTGGCCAAGTTCATGGCAGTGACCCACCACGGCTACAACGTCCTCAAGATGCCGGGAAGCGGCGGAATCATCACGGTCCCATGTGAAGAGAGAGATGTGGTGTGCTCCCTCGAGCGTGCCTTCCAAGCTGCAGCAATCGACGACCCTGACAGCAAAAGCGAGGGCCCTCCTGAGGCCCTCCCCAGGAAAAAGAAGCAGTTGCGCCGTGCCGGACCTCAGGAGGATGGCGTCGCAGCTGGAGCCTCGTCAGGATCAGCGCCCGCTCCAGGGGTGCCTCCCTCCATCGCATAGGAAGGCGCGCCCGGTGCCCTCCTCAGGCAGGGCTCGGGGGCTCTCTTATGGAGGGCCTCAGACCTTGCCAACCTCACGAGGGAGGCGCTTGGGCACCACTTGGAGGCGTGCTTCGCGGCACGTTTCCCTCGGGAGAACACAGGGCAAGGAGGGCCCACCACTCAGGAGTTCATCACCAAGACCACTCAGGAACTGCAAGACGCAAGGGCCATGCGCGGCGACCGCACCTCACCAGGCGCAGCTCCCCATCCAGGAAAGGATGCCGGGCTGCGCATCTGCATCGACGTCCCAGGACTCAACAGGGCCGCATCTCAGGAGCTTTTCTGGCCTTCGCGTGTGGGCCGTTGCGGGGGCCCACCACACAGCTATGTTCGCATGCCCTTCGGCTTGCCGAGCATGGGGTCAGCCTATCAGCACAACATGCGGCGTGTCCTGGCGGCTCAGGAGGCCAGGTACCACGCCGTCCTGGCAGAGATGGAGACGGTCTTCAGGGAACCACCTGAGCCCCCAGAGCCTCCCGAGGCTCAGGGCCCCGGTGGCTCGTGAGGAGCCATTCCTTCGCCAAGCACCTTCAGCTACCCCAACTCTCCTTCGTCAACAGAACCAGGTGACATTTCCCAAGTTCGTTTAGCTGGGAGCGCCCCTCGGGCTGCATTATCACCAGGCCGCGTGGGTCCGTCCCTGTGGCATGTATCCCTTTTGCTTATGTCTTTAGCTTACCTTGCTGGGGGCGCCCCTCGGGCTGCATCATCCCCAAGCCGCTCGGGCCTGACCCAGTGGCATGTATCTTTCTGCATTTACCCAAGCTGATTTGCCTTCCATGCTTAATCTACCTATGATTATCACATGCCCGATTACCACCTGGTCGATCGTCGCCTCCCACGGGGCCTCCTCACACAGGCACGACACTCGTGCATGGGTCCGTCCCTGCCACGTCGACAAACCTAAGCAGTCAAGCTCTGGCTCGCGGCACACCCCGCGCATGTCACCTCACCGGGCCCTCAGTGCCTTCACCTCCTCACGGAGCAACCAGTGGCAGGCTGGCAACCATAACGGCAAAACCCTGTTTCTCCTTGTGCTGGCTCGCAGGAATGCCGTGAGGATAGCACCAGGCGGCACCGCGAGCTCCCACCTCTTCCAAGTAATCCGCTTGCATGTTAAAAGGGGGGCTCGTGAGCATCGCGACTCAGGAGCTCTTACTGGCTCTCCAGCCCTCACCCCCTGGCCTTGTCCACGGCATCGCGACCTGGCATACCAGCGGCGGCTGAGCTCGCTCGAGGGCCGAGACCTGAGGACGTAGAGCATGAAGGAAAGCATTTGAAGGGGGAGGACCCGTACGGGCCTAACCTAGCTACGATGCGGATGTTTGCGCATAGGCCTGGCGCATCGCGAAGAATCGGCCCCGAACTGCCAAGATAAGTCACGAGCTCGGAACAACTAAGTTGTTGGAACCTAGGTGTTACGCTCGCCGCATCCCTGTTGCGGCCATGTCGCATCCCTTTCCTGCCTTACCATAGTTGCTTGGGTGCTAAGGGGGACCTCCTGAGCATCGCGCCTTAGGGGCTCTTACTGGACCTCGGACCGCTCACCTCCTGGCCTTGACCACGGCACGCGACCTGGCATACCAGCGACGGCTGCAGCCTGCCTTGGGACCGGGACCTGTCAGCGTAGAGCAACAAGCTATCGCGAGGATGGAAAGGGGAGACCGAGCCTGAGCAGGACATGCGTTCGCAAATTTTCATAACAGGGAATACATACGCAAAAGACATTACAGACCCTTTACACACCCCCACGGGGTACTTCATGATTCTTCGTAGGAAACGAAAACGAGAACTAAGAGGAATCCTATCTACAACCTCCCATTGCGGACACCATCATCAACAGTGGGCCACAGGAGGCCGGCGCCAACCCCATCCAGATCAGCGGCGGCTGGACACTGCGGCCCTGCTCCGAGCCCGGCGAGAACTCGGGGGCACGTAGCTATCGTTGCTCGTCTCCGGAGTCTCGTAAAGCTCACGAGAGTCACTAGACTCCCAGGGGTTACTGCTGTAGGAGTAGCCACGAGCGGAGCGCGCGTCAGCCTGGCGCTCCCCTCCAGGGTAACACTCCAGGCGGCGGCCCTCCGCGTCGAAGACCTTGAAGAAGAGCGTGGAGGCGCCGTCGTACTCAAAGTGGATCGCGAGGGCGCCTTCCGCACGGCAGACCCGCGCAACCTCGCCCCAGCCACGGGTCATGAAGATCTTGCCGGCGGGGACTACTTCGATCTCTGCTCCGGTCACCGGAGCGTTGCAGTTGGCGTGCTGCAGCCAGAGCTCGAGAGGCCCCCTCGGCGGCATCACGTCGGAGAAGAACCATGGGAAGCGGATCCAAGAGCTTGGGGGCATCGGCGCCCATAGCACCAGCTCACGCGAGGAGTCCGCGGCGTGGATTCCAGGAGCAACGACACGAGTCGCCGTCGCGCGGCGACCACAAGCGCGGCGCGGGCGGCGCCGTTCGACGCTCCGCCCTCCTGAACCCTCGGCTCGGGCGTACAAGGGAAGCGGGTACCCTGGAGGAGGCCGCTCGCACCAAGGCCTCGTCACCACCTGCATCGCCACTTCGTCGCGACGATGGACCGACCACTTCTTCGGTGGGAGCGGCCCCGGATCGTCACGGGGGGCTTTCCTTTCTCTTCAGCAGAGAACCTTCGGATGGGCGCCATTGTTGCAAGCAGAGGATCAAGGAGGAAGAAGCAAGCGACCAAGGGAGAGATGGGCAACGGGGGCTCCGCCCCCTCCCCATTTATAGCGAAAGAAGGCCAACCGACGCCTCCCACGATCACAGGTAATGATGGTTTTCCTTGCATGTCGCAGGGACTTGTCAAGTCGGGCAGTTCCCGAGGCAGCGTGGGAAGTGGAGACGCCCACGTCCAATCAACCGCCACGCGTCAACCGAGGCCGTAGGCCTTTGGGGCCTGTGGCGCTCCGTGCTAGACCTTTGGCTTCGCCTCGAAGCCAAGCCCTTGGGCTACTGTCGGTGTTCTGGGAACGGGGGTCCCCAGACTTGCCTGCCTGCGGCCCACGGCGTGGCTTTGCTAGCAGGCCTGTACGACCCATCTTCATCAACAAGGCATACAAGACCCTCACGAGGGGCCAAACCTCGCGAGGCGGATGACGCAAGACTTCCTCGGGAGCGGCCTCACCAGGCTGCCTTGCGAGGAGCGGAGATATCAAGGCGGGGCAAACCTCGCGAGGCTCTCGTGACGTGAGCCATGACGATCGGCACCAGGCGGGCGCCAGTGCGCGCAGCGTCCTTGTTTCCTCTTCGGTGCTAAGGAAGCAAGCGCAGGCGCGGAGTACCGAGGCATCAGGCAAATGTTTCCATATCGGTGCAACGAGACCAAGACCAGCTGGCCAGCAGGACGGAGGTCACCATGGAGCCCAAGACGACGTCATCACCAGAGCCTTTTGCAGGCGAAGACCACTTTTTCCAGGATAGCTTGTACTAGTTGTCCCCTTTCAAATTTTCCCGCCGTTGTTGGCTCCCTTCTAGCTCAATATTTGGGGAGAGGACCAGGGCCTATATAAGTAGAGCTAGCCACAACAGTAGGGGCAAGGTTGAACCACAGTAGAGGCAGGTTGAACTCATTCAGAGCCGTCTCACCCACACAAGTCCGCAGAGCACAAGAACACCTCAACCTCAGGAGGTTGTTCTTCCCGTTGTACTGTTCTTCATCAGTCCAAGAGGCAATCCACCACCACACACTGGAGTAGGGTATTACACCACAACGGTGGCCCGAACCAGTATAAATCCCGTGTCTTTCTGTGTTGCGAGTTCGTCGAGTTCGTCCGCGAGATCTTAGCGAGCTAGGGCGTGGATCGGTAGGAGGGAAAGAACTTCGCGCGCACCCCAGAGTTTGAACCTTAAGGGTTTTGCCGGAACCTCACATCCGACAGATTGATATGTCTCCTATTAAATCTTTGTTTTCCAATATGAATCTTGATAAAGATGGGACTGGAGATGAGTCAACTTTAGTTAAAAGGCATCCCAATTATTCGGAGTTCTTAGATCTTGATGCAAAAATAGATAAAAGTGGGATTGAAGAGGTCAAAACCTTTACATAGCAATGAACCCACTATTTTGGATTTCAAGGAATTTAATTATGATAGTTTCTCTTTGATAGATTGTATTTCCTTGTGGTAATCTGTGTTAAATTCTCCTGATGCTTATAATCAAAATAAAGCTTTTACAAAACATATCGTTGATGCTTTAATGCAATCCCATGAAGAAAAGCTTGAACTAGAAGTTTCTATCCCTAGAAAACTTTATGATGAGAGGGAACCTACTATTAAAATTAAGATTAAAGACTATGAATGCTATGCTTTATGTGATTTGGGTGCTAGTGTTTCCACGATTCCAAAAACTTTGTGTGATGCGCTAGGTTTCCGTGAATTTGATGATTGTTCTTTAAATTTGCATCTTGCGGATTCCACCATTAAGAAACCTATGGGAAGGATTAATGATGTTCTTATTGTTGCAAATAGGAATTATGTGCCCGTAGATTTCATTGTTCTTGATATAGATTGCAATCCTACATGTCCTATTATTCTTGGTAGACCTTTCCTTGGAACAATTGGTGCAATTATTGACATGAAAGAAGGAAATATTAGATTCCAATTTCCTTTAAGGAAAGTCATGGAACACTTTCCTAGGAAGAAAATTAAATTGCCTGATGAATCTATTATGAGAGCCACTAATGGATTGCATACCAAAGATGGCAATACCTAGATCTATTCTTACTTTTATGCCTAGCTAGGGGCGTTAAACGGTAGCACTTGTTGGGAGGAACCCAATTTTATTTTTGTTCTTTGCTTTCTGTTCTTGTTTAGTAATAAATAATTCATCTAGCCTGTGTTTATATGTTGTTTTATGTTTTAATTAGTCAAGTAGAACCTTTGGGAAGACTTGGGTGAAGTCTTTGCGATCTTGCTGAAAAAAACACAAACTTTTGCGCTCACGAGATTAGCTGCCATTTTTTTACTGGAGAGTGCTTTTAGGTTGATTCTTTTTGCAGATGATGAATACACAAATTCCTCACGTCCACCAATTTATTTTAGAATTTTTGGAGTTCCAGAAGTATTCGATTTAGTTAGATTGCTACAGACTGTTCTGTTTTGACAGATTCTGTTTTTCGTGTGTTGTTTGCTTATTTTGATCAATCTATGAGTAGTGTCGTGGTGGGCGCACGGCAGATGCCAAGGGATGGCTGAAGATAGGAGGAGGCTCGAGGGCACTGGTGGGCTCCAGAGGCGAGGTCGGCATGAGCGAGCGCGGGACGCAAGACATACCCAGGTTCGGGGCTCTCCGGAGAGATAACACCCCTAGTCCTGCCGAGTGTGGTTTATACGTAGCAGTATAGAGTTGCTCCTAGAGCTGTATGGAGGAAGAAGGAGGTCGGGCGAAGGCTTAGGCCGCTCCCTCTCCTCGGGTGTTGCTTGCTAGGTGTGTGTGGCGTTGCCTGTGTGAATGACTGAGCTAAGGAGTTCGCCCGTATGCATGAGGGCTCCTGGGGGCTTTATAGGTCAACCCCTCAGGGATACAATGGTAATGTTGCAAGGCCGTAGGGCCGGGTCGTCATTGTCCAGGGAACCTGGCCCTGGGACCCGCCGGGTACGAGGCCTCGCCGGGTTCTCCGGGCGCGGGCTCCATGAGCCTGGGGGTACTGTGCACCGTCTTGTCGACCGTCAGGGCGTGGCCAAGTCGAGTCGGTCCACAGTGGTGCTCCGTCAGGTCACCGCTTGCTGGCGTCATGGGTGACGTCTGGTGCACTGTTGCCACGCAAGCCCTGGTCAGCGGGCAGGTGGGGGCACTGTTGCCTCGTTCGGCTGACCGGAGGCATGGGCGGGGCACTGTGGCTTCGGTCATCAGTTGGTGGAGACTCGTCCCATTGTACGGCTAGGATGGGACGAGCGCTAACCCTTGGCCGGGTTTGGAGAGCACGCGAGGGGCGGTGCTGGCTTGCTGGAGAAGTCTTGAGCTTGGTTGTTGGGGCCGAGTCGAGGAGTCCGGCTGGGTTGCTGATCCCGCCGGGTCGCGAGGCCTGGCCGGGTCGAGCGACCCGGCCGAGGGCGAGCCAGATCGAGGGGCGGTGCTTGCCCCGTTGTTTTTAAAAGGATCCGGGTTCCGTTGTCTGCCTGGGGTTCATCCCCCGACAGTAGTCCCCGAAGCTGTGAAGGTCCGCCGTCTTCAGATGGGAGGGCCTTCGCAGTTCCCCCCCCTTGCAGAGGCGGATTTTGGTGAGCGCCGGGTCCGGCAACACCCACTGTGTGCCGGCTTCCGGAAGGCAGATCGCGGCATCCCGCCCGCGGCGGGAACCAAGGGGTTCGACGAATCTTGGGTAATCTTTCGGGCTTCGCGCAGTCGCCACATGGCGCCTGGGAGCCGGAGGGGCCTGACAAGCCACGCGCGTGAAGGGATATGGCGACGGCCCGGGGGGCCTGCCGCTGCGCGCCCTTGGCCCGCACGCGTGGATTTATTGCAGCGTCCAAGGGTCGGTTGCGATTCCCCAAGTAGTTACTGCGCGCGTACGTGCACACTTATTGCGGGGAAGTGGGAGGGGCGAGCGCAAATGATCCCACTTCCCCACGTTTCTAACCGTGGTTTATAAATTGGGGGCGAAAGGGGCGGCGGAGGTCATTCATGCTCGCGCGCCCTGCCTCTTCATCCTCTCTCTGCTTCCCACGACCGCCGCTAGCCTCGATGCACGCAGTCTTGAGCAGAGCTTTCTCTCCATCTTCTTCCTATGTTCCTCCCTCTTTCCCTGTGCTCGGGTCAATGGCGCTGCCGTCAAGATCGTGGATGGGTTCCACCGTCAGCCCCGACGACATCGCCTACCTCCGCGACACCAGGCGCTTGCCGAGGGCGGAGGAGGTTGAGGTGCGCCTCCCGCAGGGCGAGCGGGAGCCGCGGCCCGAGGGCTCGGAGCGGGTGGTCTTCCTTCCGCACTTCAAGCGCGGGTATGGGCTTCCCGCGAGCGGCTTCTTCCGCGACTTTCTCGAGTTCTTCGGGCTCCAGCCCCACCATCTTGGTGCCGGCGCCATCGTGAATCTGTCCGGCTTCATTACCCTCTGCGAGGGGTACCTTGGGGTTGAGCCTTCGATCGACCTCTGGGTGTGCTTCTTCTCCTTGAAGCAGCAGGGGCCGAAGGCCAGGGAGATGTCCGAGTGCGGGGCGGCCGTCATCTCTAAACGGTCGGGCGCCGACTGCCCGAAGGTGCCGCTGGAGGATTCTGCCAAGAAATGGTAGAATTCTTTCTTCTACGTCCGCAACCTCGGCGAGGACCGCATCAACCTCCCGCCGTTCATCAACTCGCCGTTGTGGGGGAAGCAGAACTCGGGGTATTACCCCAAGCGCCCGTCGCAGGAGGTGCTCAACCTGTGCGAGCGGGTGTCGGTGATGAAGGAGCGGGAGAGGCTCACCGGCACCGACCTCATCGCCGTCTTTATCTCCCGGCGGGTGCTGCCGCTGCAGCAGCGCAGTCATCTCATTAGTCAGATGACCGGCCTCCAAGATCCCAACCGCATGGCAAACACGCGGTTGGCGGGAGACCAAGTTGCGCGCTGGGTTAATGACATCTCCAAGGCCAACTTGGGGGTTAATTGGGAGTTCGGGAAGGACCGTACAACCGTTCGGACCCAACACCGCTGGTGAGTCCCTGGTCCCCGTACTTCGCTGCTGCTTCTCTTCTCATTCGTCCCGACGCGACGCGCGAGGTGCTTCTGAACGCCATCCGGCATCCTTACGACTGGGCGCGGGCGCAGGTGGTGCGGGTCGCCTCGGAGGAGACCGAGGCCCATGGCGGAGGGGAGGCGGCGACCGCCGACACGGGCGTAGGGCGCCGAGTAGGTGAGTCTTGTTTGTGCTGCTTGAGTCGCCAGTCGCAGGACGGCTTTGGGGGTGCTGACGCGAGTCGTTGATGCAGCGCCGGGTGGAGGAGGTAGCGGCGTGGCCAGAGCCGGGTCGTCTCGGGGGGTGGCGACAGCGCGGCGCCTGCACGGGAAGGACAGCGTCCCGCTGCGGGCCCGAACCATGAAGCGCGCGGCGGACCCGGCTGGGGGTGCGAAGCCGCCCGCCAAGAGGAGGCGCGGCGCTCCACAGGAGAGGACGGAAAGGCCCGCCGTTCCGGTGGTGCCAGGGTAAGTAACTCTCTTTGCCCGAGCCGAGTTGCCGAGTGGCTCCGCTCGACTCGGCGTGATTGTTTCTTGTCTTGTGCTTCAGGTCACCGATCTGGCTGGCGCTGGCGGCGGCAGATGCCGCGTCTGCCGAGGGAACCGCGTTCCGGAGGAGCCGATCCGGCACCGTCGACCGGGACAAGGAGACACCGGTGCATTCGGACCTTGGTCTGGATCCGGCCGATGCCGAGGGCCTAACCTCGCGGGACCGGAACCGGGCCGAGGCGGAGCTGGATGCGGCGTCGACCCAGGCCTGGGTCAGCGCCGGGACGGCGCGGGCGCGAGCCGGCAAGGAGGCGGCGTGGCCAGAGATGTCGACGGGGACGGTTGTGGCGTCGACGGTCTTTGTGCCTGTGTCGGACAGGGAGCATGGCCAAGGCGGCCGTGCGGATGTGATGGACGTCTACCGGGAGGTCGTGGTCGTAGGGAATGACACCCCACCGCGGACCGACATGGTCGAGCGGGAGGGGGCTGATGGGGGCGCGGCGACGCCGTCTTGGAGGACGCGGCGCGGGCGGCGCCGGAGGAGGCATCCCGGGCGCCGGTGAGCGAGGCGCTGGTGGTGGTGGAGCCTCAAGCCGCTCTGCGCACTGAGCCGGCGTTGGCGCCGGAGAAGGCGCCGGCTTCGGGGGAGGCAGCCGGCGAAGAGCACGCCCTAGTGCTCAGGTCCGGCGGGCGCCAGGTCGCCGAGCCGCGGCCCTCGCGGAGCGGGGCGGGCGAGGTCTTCTTCGGTCCTCCGACCCAGGAGGAGGCGGCGATGGCCGCCATGACCCGCCGCCTGCGGAGGCGGACGGACCGGATCCAGGCCTTTGCCCAGGCCGAGGTTGAGGCGACGCAGGAGCTGGAGCGCACTGTCTTCATAAGTCTCCGTTTGCGTTCTGCTTTTCTTTTCATTGCTTTCTCCTTCATGGGGGCGCGCCAGCGCACCCACTGGGTGTAGCCCCCGAGATCCGCGCGAACTGCGTAGCAGTTGGGTCATATCTTATCTTGCTGTCTTGCGCTGATCGTCGTTTCTCGCAGCAACTGGACTCCTACCAAGTCACTTTCTTCAACCCGCTCCTCGAGGCGCACCGGCGTCTCAAGGAGAAGCTTGCCACCAAGGAGGAGGAGCTCCTGTTGCGGCAGGTACTTCTTCTTCATGCTCTTTTCTAGCGGGGGCATGCTAGCGCACCCACTGGGTGTAGCCCCCGAGATTAAGGCCAACTGCGTAGCAGTTGGGTCGAATCTAAAAACAGTACTTTATTGCTGAGTTTTTTTCTGCAGCCGAGGTGCTGTCTTGGAGGACCCGGCTGATCTGGGCCAGTTTTCATTATGACCGGCTTGTCGTAGACGTCGGCCGGCTCGGGGCCGAGGTGGAGAAGGCGAAGGCGGAGGCGACGGGAGCTCGGCAGGCGCTCGACGAAGCCAGCGGGCTGCAGGAGCAACTGGCGGGTGACAAGAGCCGCCTCAAGGCCGAGGTGGAGCATCTTAAGGAGGAGGCCGCCAAGGTCGTGGAGGCGCAGCGGGCCCTTGCCGAGGTGGACCAGCAGCGCGGCAAGCTGGCCGATGACAAGGGGCAACTCCAGACCGAGGTGGAGCGCCTGATGGCGCTGGCAGCCACGGCGGAGGAGACCCGGCAGGGGGAGACCCGGCTTCGTGAAGAGGTCGTGAAGGTGGCCGAGGACAAGGACGCTGAGCTAAAGGCGGCCCTTGCTAAGGTCGCCGACCTGGAGAAGGTGCTGGAGGAGCGCGACCACACTATTGCCCGGGAGCGGCGCGGTACGTTGCTTGAAGCGCAGCACCTCGAAGAGTCCTTCTCCAGAAAGTGATTTTTCTTGAATTTTGTTGTTGCCTGGTTGGGACACTGGCTCTTCTTCCTTAGTAACTTCCTTCTGACTTGCTTTTCTTCTTGGCAGGGGCCTTCCCGGAGACGTGCCAGCTGGTGGAGGAGGCGGTCCGCTTCCGGCGCGACCCGCAAGGGATCGTCGACTCTGGGACGGACCCGTAGGTGGCCTGGACCTTCCCGGAGATCGTCGCAGCTGCCGAGGCCCGCCTACAAGTTCTAAGCGAACAGATGGGGCGGCTTTCTGAGGCTGGCGCGACGATGACGGCGTTGCGCCGAGTAGCTTCACGCGGCTGGCGCGCTGGCTGGAGGCGGGTCCGAAGCGGCTCCATGATTGGCGAGTCTCCGCTGCCCGTGCTGGCGCCGAGATGGCACTCCGGTTCGCGATGTCTTGGCATCCGGACTTGTCGCTGGACGCGCTGATGGGCCAGCGAGCCGGCTCGGAGAGCCAGCTGCACGCGGAAGCTGGTTGGATCGCTGCTCGGGCCAGCTATATTGCCGGGTTCGCCTTCCACGACGAGTGCCGGCTAGAGCGGGCGGAAGACGGGGGAGTCGTGCCTGCTGACAACTACGGCCTGCTTCTGGACGACCCAGAGGGCAGTTCTGAGGAGACGGGCTTCTACCGCGATGTGGACACCGGGGAGGAAGATACTGGCACCTCGGCGGACCCGGGAGCTGCGTGATCCGGCGATGGGGACGCCTGAATTTTTAACTTATCACAGATTTTTGTTAGGTAGCAGGTCCACCCACCCACTGGGGGTTGACTGGGTGTAATGAACTCTGGCCCTGTGCCTGTTTTAAATTTAGGATGCATGGGCTGCGTGAATGTCTTCGCCTTTTCTTTTCATTTTTGGAGCCGTTTTCCTGCAACCATCCCCCTTCGGCCAAGGCTCTGGTCCGTGACAAGGGGTTCGACCTTTCAGAGGAGCGTTCATTACTTAGGCTTTCGAAATGTTGAGCGTGAGCGAAACACCCACTGGGCCGGCTGGCGGCAATCCGGCAGGGCCGGGTTGGCGAGCAGCCGGTTGTGCGGCAACTTGAAAAGGTGAGACCGGGTTGAGCGATCCGGCGGTATGTAGAAACTTCGTGGGTGCCGGCGCCTTTGCTTTTCGTTTTTAGAGCCGTTTTATTATAACTCTCCCCCCTTTGGGCTCCCCCTCCCCCCGCGAGTCTGACGGCCAGGGCTTTGGTCCGTGACAAGGGGCTCAGCCATTGAGAGGACCATTCAATACTTAGTGTTTCAAAACAGTAAGCGCGAGCGAAACGCCCACTGGGCCGGCTGGCAGCAATCCGACAGGGCCGGGTTGGCGAGCAGCCGGTCGTGCAGCAATTTGAAAAGGTGAGACCGTGTCGAGCGATCCGGCGGTATGTAGAAACTTCGTGGGTGTCAGTGCCTTTGCTTTTCGTTTTTAGAGCCGTTTTCTTGTAACTCTCCCCCCTTTGGGCTCCCCCCACGAGTCTGACGGACAAGGCTTTGGTCCGTGAAAAGGGGATCGGCCTTTGAGAGGAGTGTCCAATACTTAGTCTTTCAAAACGTTGAGCGCGAGCGAAACGCCCACTGGGCCGGCTGGCGGCAATCCGGCAGGGCTGGGTTGGCGAGCAGCCGGTCGTGCAACAATTTATAGTGGTGGGGCCGGGTTGGGTGACCCGGCCGTTTTTGACTTAGCGGTCGTGGCGCGCTGGTGCGTTGGACTCATGTGCTCGCCAGCCGACAACCAGAGCCCGATCTGCGGCTTGGGGCAAAGCGAGAGGTTTATGGCGATCCAGCGTGTTTGAGAATTGCTTAAGAAAAAACGACGGGTGGCCAAGCCGGCCAGCCCCCGGGTTGAGCGAGTCGACCCGGTGGCCGGGTTTGGCTTAATAGTAAAGCGGTGCACAAATGTAGGAGACACAATAGCTTGGTCGCAGAAAGGGCAGCCATCGAGCGTCGTTCGTGGACCCCATAGTTTCAGACAGTTACAAAAGGCAGTGATACATACGTGCACTCGGCTAACTGTAAAACGGACGGAGGAGCTCAACGTTCCATGGCTGGGTTGTTTCTTCGCCGACGGTATCCCTCTTGCGCTGGTTTGACTTGCGGGCGTCGATGATGTAGTACGCGCTGCGGTCGCATAAGGCCTTGCTGATGATGAAGGGGCCCTCCCATGGGGAGGACAGCTTGTGTTGGCCAGTCTGCTCTTGGACGAGGCGGAGGACGAGGTCTCCCTCTTGGAAAGCGAGCAGCTTGATCTTCTTGCTGTGGTAATGCCTCAGGCCTTGCTGGTAGATGGCTGAGCGACTTAGCGCTAGGAGAAGTGCCTCTTCGAGCAGGTCGACGCCGTCTTCGTGGGCTTCTTTTGCTTCGGCTTCTGTGTACATCGTGACGCGTGGCGAGTCGAACTCGACATCGGTTGGGATTACGGCTTATGCTCCGTAGACGAGGAAGAACGGGGTGAACCCGGTCGACCTGTTTGGTGTAGTGCGGACACTCCAGAGGACGGCCGGCAACTCGTCGAGCCAGCTGCCGGGTGACCGGACAAGTGGCTCGACGAGTCGCGGCTTGATGCCGGACAGGATGAGACCGTTGGCTCGCTTGACCTGGCCATTGGACTGCGGGTGTGCCACGGAAGCCAGGTCGAGGCGGATGCCGGAGACGGAGCAGTACCGCGCAAGCGCGCCCTTGGCGAAGTTGGTGCCGTTGTCCGTGATGATTCTGTTTGGCATGTCGTAGTGCACATCGGACGGCCGTCGGGCCGTCCAGCTTCTTGATTGGCCTTGCCTCGATCCACTTGGTGAACTTGTCCACTGCCACCAGCAGATGCGTCATGCCGCCTCGAGCAGTCTTGAAAGGCACCACCATGTCGAGTCCCCAGACCGCGAAGGGCCAGGCGATCGGGATGGTCCGGAGTGCCGAAGCCGGCTGGTGACTGTGCTTGCTGAAGCGTTGGCATCCTTCGCACATAAGGACAAGCGACTCTTCGTCTTCGAGGGCCGTGGGCCAGTAGAAACCATGGCGGAAAGCCTTGGCAACCAGGGACCGCGAGGCGGCGTGGTGTCCACGCTCGCCCTGGTGTATGTTGACGAGGATCTCAATGCCCTTGTCCTGCTCGACGCAGCGTTGGAACACGCCGGTGGAGCTGCGCTCGACGAGCTCGTTGTTGATGATGTTGTAGGCGGACGCCCGGCGCTGCACTTGTCGGGCTTCGGTCTCGTCCATGGGAAGGACCCCGTTTTCTAGGAACTCCAAGATGGGTAGGGCACAGGATGGTGTCGTGACCCCGACGAGGACGGCCATCACGACGGGTTCCGGGGTGGCAGCCCCCGAGCCGGGTTCAGCGGCCCCGGGGCCGGGTTGAGGGGTGGTCGGGCTGGCTGGAGCAGTCCCCGGGCCGGGTTGAGGCGCGGCCGGGTTGGTCGGAGCAGTCCCCAGGCCGGGTTGAGGCGTGGATGGGTCGGTCGGAGCAGTCCCCGGGCCGGGTTGAGGCGCGGCCGGGTCGTCCGGGACGTGGATGGACTCGGAGTCCGGAGACGGCTTGATGGACGGTTTGTGCAGATGCTCGAGGGAGACGCCGGACGGAATGGACTACCGGGACGAGGAGATCTTGGCGAGCGTGTCAGCCACTTCGTTTTCCGCGCGTGGGACGTGGAGGAACTCGCAGCCCGCAAAGAATCCAGACAGCTTCTGGACGAGGAAGCGGTAGCTCGCCATGTTGGAGTCATGGGGGTACCACTCGCCGGAGCTCTGCTGCACCACCAGGTCCGAGTCGCCATAGCATAGGATGCGCCGGATGCCGAGTTCCTTGGCAAGCCGGAGGCCGTGCACAAGGGCTTCGTACTCGGCGACGTTGTTGGAGGCGGCGAAGTGGATCTGTAGCGTGTATTTGAGCCGGTTGCCCTTGGGGGAGGACAGCACGATGTTGGCCCCTAGGCCGAGTCGGATCTTCGAGCCGTCGAAGTGCATGCGCCAGTGCGTCGAGTCTGGCGGCGGCGGCAGGTACTAGGTCTCGGTCCAGTCGACGAGGAAATCGGCCAAAGCCTGGGACTTGATCGTGGTGCGGGGCTCGTAGAGGATGGTGTGGCCGGCTAGCTCGAGTGCCCACTTGGCGATCCGACCAGAGGCATCCCGGCACCAGATGATCTCACCGAGATGATCCGTGCTGACCACGGTGATGACATGCTCTTGGAAGTACTGCTTGAGTTTCTTGGTGGTGAAGTACACGCCGTAACACATTTTCTGGTAGTGCGGGTAGTTCTGCTTCGAGGCGGAGAGCACCTCGCTCAGGTAGTAGACGGGACGCTGTACGGCTTGGACCTTGTCCTTCTCTGGTCGCTCAACCACCATCACCGTGCTGACCGTCCGCGAGGTCGCAGCGATATAGAGTAACAGCGGCTCCTTCTCGGCCGGTGCGGTGGAGAGCATGCGCTTGAGATCCCGGAAAGCTTCATCCGCCTGGTCGTTCCACTCAAACGGCGTCATCTTCTTCATCAGCTGATACAGGGGCAAGGTCCTCTTGCCCAGCCGGCTGAGAAACCGGCTGACCAAGGCCAAGTAGCCAGTGAACTTCTGGACATCGCGTAGCCGAGCCGGCTTGCGCATGCGCTCGATGGCCTTGATCTTCTCCGGGTTTGCCTCAATGCCGCGCTCCGAGACGAGGAAGCCGAGTAGCTTTCCGGCCGGGACGCCGAAAACGCATTTCTCCGGGTTGAGCTTGACCTTGTACTCGCGCAGGTTGGCGAAGGTTTCCTTCAAATCGTCAAGGAGTGTGAGGTGCTGCTTGGTCTTCAACACGATGTCGTCCACGTAGACATAGATGTTGCGGCCGAGTTGCGGCAGCAAGCATTTCTGCATGCAGCGCTGGAAAGTGGCGCCGGCGTTCTTTAAGCCGAACGACATGGTGATGTAGCAATACGCCCCGAAGGACGTCTTCAGGGCGTCGGCCGGGTCCAGCTTGATCTGATGATAGCCGGAGTAAGCATCCAGGAAGGACAGGAGCTCGCACCCGGCGGTGGAGTCGATGACTTGGTCGATCCACGGGAGGGCGAACGGGTCTTTGGGGCAGGCCTTTTTCAGGCTGGTGTAGTCGATGCACATGCGCCGGGTCTTGTTCTTCTTTAGGACGAGGACTGGGTTGGCCAGCCACTCGGGGTGAAACACTTCCATGATGAAGCCGGCCGCCAAGAGCTTGGCGACCTCTTCACCGATGGTCCTTCTCTTCTCTTCGGAAAAACGTCGTAGGGGTTGGCGGACAGGCTTGGCGTCCTTGCGGACGTGGAGTTTGTGCTCGGCGTACTTCCTCGGGATACCCGGCATGTCCTTGGGGGTCCATGCAAAGATATCCCGATTCTCACGGAGGAAGTCGACGAGCTCGCCTTCCTATTTGCTGTCGAGGCGGGTGCCCATGACAACGTACTTGCTGCAGCTGGGGTCTTCCGGGTTCAGCTTCACCTTCTTGGTCTCCTTGGAGGGCTTGAACGCGGCCTCGTCGGCTGGCTCCTCAGTCGGGATCTTGGCGGCCGACGCTTCTTGGGCCAGGGCGACGATCCAGTCGAGCTGGTGCCGCTCCTCAGCTACGACCAGCGACTCGGCTAGCTTGGCGCCGTCTCGGGCGCAGTCCAGGGACTTGCGGTAGTCGCCGGTGACGGTGATGAGGCCCTTCGGACCCGGCAGCTTCATCTTCAGGTAGGCGTAGTGGGGGACTGCCATGAACTTGGCGAGCGCGGGCCGGCCCAGCAGTGCGTGGTACGCGTTGGACAAGTCCACCACCTCGAACGAGATCGGCTCGCGTCAGAAGTGGCTGCTGTCGCCGAACAGGACGTCGAGGTGGATCCGGCCGATCGGAGAGCAGGAGAGGCCGGGAACGATTCCGTGGAAGATCGTCCGGGTCGGCTCCAGGTCCTTGGCCTCGAGGCCGAGCTTGGTCATGGTGTCGCGGTAGAGGATGTTGATGCTGCTGCCGCCGTCAACGAGAACCCGGGAGAATTTGCACGTGCACCGGGGTGCGACGATGGTCGGGACGAGGACGAGGGCTTAACCACCCGGGTTCGGCATGACGGCCGGGTGGTCCTCTCGCATCCAGGTGACCGGGCGCTCTGACCAATGCATGTACTCCGTCTTGGCCGGGACGACGCTGTTCACCTCTTGCCGGAGGAGGCGCTCGCTGCGCTTGTCGTCGCCAAGGCTGGTGAAGACGACGTAGGTCGCGTTCTGGGCCGGGTAGGGGTCGTCGCGCATCGCGCCGCCGGCTGGAGGCGGGGCGGAGGCGGCTGCCCGGCTCCCGGAGCCGGAACCGGAGGTGGCGGGATGTCGCCCCCCGCGATGCGCTTGGTGATGGCGCACTGTCGCAGCGTGTGCGTGGGCGGCCTCACACCGTTGTGGTGCTTGCAGGGAGCGTCGAGCATCTCCTCGAAGCTCACGGCGGGCTGCCATGCCATTTTGCCGGTGTTCTGGCGCTTGGCGGCCGGCTCGGCCGCGGGTGCCTGCTCGGCGGCCGCGACGAGCCGGTTGTCGTAGCGCTGAGCCGCTTGATCGACCTTGCGCTTGTTGTTCTGTTGGTTGTGCTGCTGCCGGCTTCCGTCGCCGGCCGGCTTCGAAGGCGGCACCGGCTTGGCCTTGCCGGCTGTGTCCAGCCCCACCTAGATCTTCATGGCGGAGTCGGCGTTGGCGTACTTGTCCGCCGTCACCATGAGTGTGGCCATGGTGGCCGGCTCGGAGTGCAACAGCTTGTGCTTGAGGAAGGTGCCGTCTCGGCACCCATTGACGAAGTACTGGATGGCTTGGACTTCATGGACGCCCTTGCAGCTGTTCCGGAGCTCGGTCCAGCGGGCGAAGTACTCGCGGCCGGTTTCGGTCGGCCCCTGCACGCACATGAAGAGCCGACTGGGGCGGCCGGGTCGCTTGTAGGTGCCGGTGAAGTTGCGCACGAAGGCCTGCTCGAAGTCGACCCACGTGTTGATGCTGCCAGCCGGCAGACTGTTCAACCAGGTGCGGGCCGACCCCTGGAGCATGAGGGGCGCGTAGCGTACGGCGAGGCGGTGGTTACCGCCGGCGATGCCGATGGCGGTGGTGTAGTCGGTGAGCCAGTCCTCCGGCTTCACGGTGCCGTTGTACTTGGGGGTGTCGCGGGGGAGCGTAAACCCTTTGGTGAAGGGCTCACCCCGGATGCGTGGCCCGAAGCACGCCGGTCCGACGGGGCCGGTCTCCTCCAGCTCCTGGGAGAGGGCGAGTCGGTCGAGGCGGTGGCGAGCGTCGGTGTCGTCGATGGCGCGCGGGCCCAGCCGGTCGGTGACCGCGCCGCGGGGGGCCGGGTCGCCTGCAGCCGGACGTCGGCCGGGTTGGAGCAGGGGGTCGAGGCGGCGCCGGGCCTCCGAGGCCGGCTCGTCCGCCAAGCCGCCAGCAGCCATCGGGGCGATGTAGCGTCGAGTCCGGGTGCGGCCGGAGTGCGCCTCGCCGGGTGGTGAAGACGCCGTATGCTGGTTGTCGCCGGGTCCGGCGACTCGGACGGAGCCGGATCCGGCCGGCTTGGCGAGCTGGTTGAGGCGGTCCTGCTGTGCGTTGGCCGCGACGAGGAGGTCGTTCACCCTCTTGAGGCGATCCTGCAGCTCCTCGCCCGCGAGCTGATCCAGGCCGACGGCGGCCGCCTGGGCAGCGCGCATGTTCTTCACGGGAGTCTTGTAGACGGGAGGGAGGGCGCCGAAGGCGCACCCGATCGCGCCACCCCGGGCTCGCACGTCGGCGACCCGGCTGGGCTCAGGTGCGGCAGGCGTCAAACCGTAGGCGGCGTCGCGCTCCAGCTGGGCAGAGTCGAGGCGGCGCTGCGTGGCGGCGAGCGTCTCGGTGAGGTCCAGCAGGCGCTGGCGGTCCTCGTCGAGGCGAGTCCGGGCCTCAGCGATGTTGGAGGCGTCGACGGCGGTGCCGATGGGGATGTGGAGGCTCTGCATCGTGGCGCGCAGCGGGTTGGACGGGCTGGCCCGTTCTGCCGTGGCCTTGGCCTCGGCGGCCTTCCTCGCCGCTCTCGACGAAGAAGAGGCACCGGTGTCGGTCACGAAAACCCCCACGCAGAGGCCCATCACTCCGGCCGGAGCGCCGTCGTTGATGGAGAGCGGGGAGTCAGAAAAGCTAAGTACCTCGCGGGGGTACTCGTCGTCCGTAGGCGCGTCGGGGATGCGCAGTGTGGCGAAGGAGGCGGCGAGCGCGTCGATGACGTCGTCCGCCAGTGCGGCGGGCTCGTCAGAGTCGGAGAAAATCACCGTCTGAAGCATGCTCCCGGCTAGGACCTCAAGTCGCCCCAC
Organism: Triticum aestivum; assembly: GCF_018294505.1. Taxonomy (NCBI): domain Eukaryota; kingdom Viridiplantae; phylum Streptophyta; class Magnoliopsida; order Poales; family Poaceae; genus Triticum; species Triticum aestivum. Next base: position 271,356,898 of record NC_057799.1, on the reverse strand, counting down.
TGTGGGCGCCTACTGTCGTGGTGGGCGCACGACAGATGCCAAGGGATGGCTAAAGATAGGAGGAGGCTCGAGGGCACTGGTGGGCTCCAGAGGCGAGGTCGGCATGAGCGAGCGCGGGACGCAAGACATACCCAGGTTCGGGGCTCTCCGGAGAGATAACACCCCTAGTCCTGCCGAGTGTGGTTTATATGTAACAGTACAGAGTTGCTCCTAGAGCTGTATGGAGGAAGAAGGAGGTCGGGCCAAGGCTTAGGCTGCTCCCTCTCCTCGGGTGTTGCTTGCTAGGTGTGTGGGTCGCTGTGCGAATGAGTGAGTTGCCCGTATGCATGAGGGCTCCTGGGGGTTTTATAGGTCAACCCCCCAGGGGTACAATGGTAATGTTGCAAGGTTGTAGGTCCGGGTCGTCAGTGTCCAGGAACCCGATGCTGGGACCCGCCGGGTGCCAGGGCTCGCCGGGTTCGCCGGGCGCGGGCCCCATGCGCCTAGGGGGCACTGTGTGCCGTCTTGTCGGTCGTCAGGGCGAGGCCGAGTCGAGTCGGCTACAGTGGCGCTCCGTCAGGTCGCCGCTTGCCGGTGTCATGGGTGACGTCGGGTGCACTGTTGCCACGCCAGCCCTGGTCAGCGGGTAGGTGGGGGCACTGTTGCCTCGTCCGGCTGACCAGAGGCATGGGCGGGGCACTGTGGCTTCGGTCATCAGTTGGTGGAGACTCGTCCCATCATACGGCTGGGATGGGACGGCCGCTGACCCTTGGCCGGGTTTGGAGAACATGCCAAGGGCGGTGCTGGCTTGTTGGAGAAGTCTTGAGCTTGGTTCTTAGGGCCGATTCGAGGAGTCCGGCGGGGTTGCTGATCCCGCCGGGTCGCGAGGCCTGGCCGGGTCGAACGACCCGGCCGAGGGCGAGCCGGATCGACGGGCGGTGCTGGCCCCGTTGTTTTTTAAAAGGATCAGGTTCCGTTGCCTGCCTGGGGTTCATCCCCCCGACAAGTAGTATCAGGGGGTATGAACCATAGATAAGTTGGAATACAGTAGGTTTAACACCAATATAAATAAATAATGAGTTAATTACAGTACATTAAAGTGGTGGTTTATTTTCTTATACTAACAGAGCTCATGAGATTTTCTATTGAGTTTTGTGTTGTGAAGTTTTCAAGTTTTTGGGTAAAGATTTGATGGATTTTGGAATAATGAGTGGCAAGAGCCTAAGCTTGGGGATGCCCAAGGCACCCCAAGGTAAAATTCAAGGACAACCAAAAGCATAAGCTTGGGGATGCCCCGGAAGGCATCCCCACTTTCGTCTTCGTCCATCGGTAACTTTACTTGATGCTATATTTTTATTCACCACATGATATGTGTTTTTCTTGGAGCGTCTTGTATGATTTGAGTCTTTGCTTTTTAGTTTACCACAATCATCCTTGCTGTACACACCTTTTGGGAGAGACATGGATGAATCGGAATTTATTAGAATACTCTATGTGCTTCACTTATATCTTTTGAGCTAGATAATTTTGCTCTAGTGCTTCACTTATACCTTTTTAGAGCACGGTGGTGGTTTTATTTTATAGAAATTATTGATCTCTCATGCTTCACTTATATTATTTTGAGAGTCTTTTAGAACAGCATGGTAATTTGCTTTGGTTATAAAATTGGCCCTAATATGATGGGCATCCAAGATGGGTATAATAAAAACTTTCATAAAAAGTGCGTTGAATGCTATGAGAAGTTTGATGCTTGATGATTGTTTTGATACATGAGGATGGTGATATTAGAGTCATGCTAGTGAACTAATTGTGAATTTGAGAAATACTTGTGTTGAGGTTTGCAAGTCCCATAGCATGCACGTATGGTAACCGCTGTGTAACAAATTTGAAGCATGAGGTGTTTCTTTGATTGTCCTCCTTATGAGTGGCGGTCGGGGACGAGCGATGGTATTTTCCTACCAATCTATCCCCCTAGGAGCATGCGCATAGTGCTTGGTTTTTGATGACTTGTAGATTTTTGCAATAAGTAAGTGAGTTCTTTATGACTAATGTTGAGTCCATGGATTATACGCACTCTCACCCTTCCACCATTGCTAGCCTCTCTAGTACCGCGCAACTTTCGCCGGTACCATAAACCTACCATTTACCTTCCTCAAAACAGCCACCATACCTACCTATTATGGCATTTCCATAGGAATTCCGAGATATATTGCCATGCAACTTTCTCCGTTTATTATGACACGTTCCACCATTGTCATATTGCCTTGCATGATCATGTAGTTGACATCGTATTTGTGGCAAAGCCACCATTCTTAATTTTTTCATACATGTCACTCTTGATTCATTGCACATCCCGGTACACCGCCGGAGGCATGCATATAGAGTCATATTTTGTTCTCGTATCGAGTTGTGATTTTTGAGTTGTAAGTAAATAGAAGTGTGATGATCTTCATTATTAGAGCATTGTCCCATGTGAGGAAATAAATAAATAAAAATATAAGAAAAGAGAGAAAGGGCAAAAAAAGAGAAGGCCCCAAAAATGATAGAAAAAGAGAGAAGGGACAATGCTACTATCATTTTTTCCACACTTGTGCTTCAAAGTAGCACCATGATCTTCATGATAGAGAGTCTCTTATTTTGTCACTTTCATTTACTAGTGGGAATTTTTCATTATAGAACATGGGTTGTATATTCCAACGATGGGCTTCCTCAAAATGCCCTAGGTCTTCGTGAGCAAGCAAGTTGGATGCACACCCACTTAGTTTCTTTTGTTGATCTTTCATATATTTATAGCTCTAGTGCATCCGTTCCATGGCAATCCCTACTGACTGACATTGGTATCTATTGATGGGCATCTCCATAGCCCATTGATACGCCTAGTTGATGTGAGACCATCTTCCTGCTTTTTGTCTTATTCACAACCACCATTCTATTCCACCTATAGTGCTATGTCCATGACCCGCTCTCATGTATTGCGTGAAAGTTGAAAAAGTTTGAGAATACTAAAGTATGAAACAATTGCTTGGCTTGTCATCGGGGTTGTGCATGATTTGAGCATTTTGTGTGACGAAGATGGAGCATATCCAAACCATATGATTTTGTAAGGATGAGATTTCTTTGGCCATGTTATTTTGAGAAGACATGATTACTTTGTTAGTATGCTTGAAGTATTATAATTTTTTTGTCAATATTAAATTTTTGTCTTGAATCTTTCGGATCTGAATGTTCATGCCACAATAAAGAAAATTACATTGATAATTATGTTAGGTAGCATTCCACATCAAAAATTCTTTTTTTATCATTTACCTACTCGAGGACGAGCAGGAATTAAGCTTGGGGATGCTTGATACGTCTCCAACGTATCTATAATTTTTTATTGTTCCATGCTATTATATTATCTGTTTTGGATGTTTAATGGGCTTTAATATGCTCTTTTATATTATTTTTGGGACTAACCTATTAATCGAAGCCCAGTGCCAGTTTCTGTTTTTTGCCTATTTTAGAGTTTCGCAGAAAAGGAATATCAAACGGCATCCAATCAGAATGAAACCTTTGCGATGATCTTTCTTTGACCGAAAGCAATCCAGAAGACTTGGAGTTGATGTCTGGAATGCCATGAGGCGGCCACGAGGCAGGAGGGCGCGCCCAGGGGGGTAGGCGCGCCCCCCACCCTCGTGGGCCCCTCGTAGCTCCATCGACGTACTTCTTTCGCCTGTATATACTCTTATTCCCTAAAAACATCAGGGGGCCACGAAACAACTTTTCCACTGCCGCAACCTTCTGTACCATGAGATCCCATCTTGGGGCCTTTTCTGGCGATCTGCCAGAGGGGGAATCGATCACGGAGCACTTCTACATCAACACCATAGCCTCTCCGATGAAGTGTGAGTAGTTTAACACAGACCTTCGGGTCCATAGTTATTAGCTAGATGGCTTCTTCTCTCTCTTTCATTCTCAATACAAAGTTCTCCTCAATGTTCTTGGAGATCTATTCGACGTAATACTCTTTTGCGGCATGTTTGCCGAGATCCGATGAATTATGGATTTATGAACTTGATTATCTATGAATATTATTTGGTTCTTCTCTAAATTCTTATATGCATGATTTGATATCTTTTCAAGTCTCTTCGAATTATCGGTTTAGTTTGGCCTAATAGATTGATCTTTCTTGCAATGGGAGAAGTGTTTAGCTTTGGGTTCAATCTTGCGGTGTCCTTTCCTAGTGATAGTAGGGGCAGCAAGTCATGTATTGTATTGTTGCCATCGAGGATAAAAAGATGGGGTTTATATCATATTGCTTGAGTTTATCCCTCTACATCATGTCACTTGCCTAATGTGTTACTCTGTTCTTATGAACTTAATACTCTAGATGCATGCTGGATAGCGGTCGATGTGTGGAGTAATAGTAGTAGATGCAGAATTGTTTCGGTCTACTTGACACGGACGTGATGCCTATATTCATGATCATTGCCTTAGATATCTTCATAATTATGCGCTTTTCTATCAATTGCTCGGCAGTAATTTGTTCACCCACCGTAATGCATGCTATCTTGAGAGAAGCCACTAGTGAAACCTATGCCCCCGGGGTCTCTTTCTTATTATATTGCATCTCCTTTATTTACATCACATCTCGTTTACTATTTTGCAATCTTTACATTTCAATCTATACAACAAAAATGCCAAAAATATTTACTTTACTATCTTTATTAGATCTCACTTTTGCGAGTGGCCGTGAAGGGATTGACAACCCCTTTATCGCGTTGGTTGCCAGGTTCTTGATTGTTTGTGCAGGTACTAGGTGACTTGTGCGTTGTCTCCTACTGGATTGATACCTTGGTTCTCAAAAACGGAGGGAAATACTTACGGTACTTTGCTGCATCACCCTTTCCTCTTCAAGGGAAAACTAACACATGCTCAAGAGGTAGCAGGAACATATCGAGGCAGCAAAGAATAGTATTTGTCTACTATCTGGTTCATCTGGGGTCTTCTATGTGGTTCATGTTGGGCGGGCAACAAATAGTAGATGATCCATCGTCTATCTTTTCAAACTGAAGCTATAATCTACCTGCTATCATTAGTTTTGGATCTATCCACTCGTTTGCTACCATCAATCTTGATTCCTGCATGCACCCCTTAGGCCTTACATAATCTAACTATGTTTTACTATTATGCATGTCAGTTATTGTACACAATTGTACTGAATGTGTAGAGAAAAAGAGAAGACCGTTGCGTGGGAATATAATGTCACGCAGACACCGCTCCATGGTGGGCGAAGTGGGCCACCCCTCCCGCCGTTCCAGATTGTATTCCAGAGGAAGATAACTGTTCAGAGGGGGATTTAGAGGGAGCCGACCACTCCTATTTACCCCCTGAGGTGTTTTCTCTAACCTAGCATGCTGATGTTGGTCATATCACGCATATGGCACCTCGCATTGCTTACATTATACATCTTATATGCCATCAGCTTAGTTTAGATTTGCTTTGTGTGAATGTCACTTGTTTGGTTTATACCATACTCCCACCGTTCCTAAATATTTGTCTTTTTAGAGATTTCAACAAGTGACTACATACGAAGCAAAATGAGTAAATCTACACTCTAAAATATGTCTATATACATCCGTATGTGGTAGTCCATTTGAAATCTCAAAAAAAAAATTTAGGAATTGAGGGAGTATATGGGAATTATGCAATGCCATCTTCTTTAGCCAGGCATCATATACGTGAATCATGCAATGCCATCCTGTTTAGCCAGTCATCGTATATGTGAATTGTATCGTGCCATATTTTTTTCATAATTATTCCATTTGTCAAAAATGTTTATACATTCATCTACTCTTCCTGTGAATCAGCCATTTGAGTCGATCATGGGAAAATCTGGAGTGAAAACAAGGTCTTCTGAGCAGTCAGTGCTACCTGTCGATGCAGATTTCTTGCTGGTTACAGATAGCCCATCAAAGGAGGATTCAGAGACAGATGACCAGTCATATCCCCCCCCCGAGGTGCATGCTCTAACTTGGCAGGGTTATATTGCTCATATCATGCATATGGTGTCTTGCATTGCCATGCCATCTGCTTAGATTAGACATGCTTTGTGTGAATGCCTCCTGTTTGCTTTCTATATAAGATATGTGAATTATGCAATGCCACATTTTTCAGCCAGTTATCATATATGTGAATTATGCACCGCCATGTAGCCAGGCATCATATATGTGAATTATCTCATGCCATCCTTTTTTCATTACGTATTTCATTTGTCCACAATCTGTGTATATTGAACTACTCTTCATGTGTATCAGCCATTTGAGCCGGTTATGGAAAAATCAGGAGTGAAAACAAGGTCTTCAGTGCAGGCAATGGTACCTGTTGAAGCATATATCTCGATGGTTACAGGTAGCTCCTCAGAGGAGGATTTAGAGACAGATAACCAGTCCTATATCCCACCTGAGGTGTATGCTCTAATTTGCAATGTTTATATTTCTCATATCATGCATATGGTGTCTTGCGTTGCTTAGTTTAGACATCATATGCACAATATTCAGTTCCATCTGCTTAGTTTAGAGATCATACATGCGAGTGCCAGTTGCTTAGTATATGAATCAATTAGGTCAATTATATCATGCAATCCTATATAATTAGACAACATGTATGTGAATTATTTCATCCCAACCTATTTTAGAAAGACATCATATAGTTTTGTCATGTCATCTTGTTTAGATACTCATCATATGTTGAATTATGCCATTATATCTTGTTAAGCTATCCATCATATATCTAAAACTGTGTCATGCTATCATGTTCAGTTAGCCATCAAATATGTGAAATTGTGTCATGCTGTCCTGTTTGGTTAGACAACATATATGTGAATTACCACATCTGTCTATCATACAATGTTTGTACGTTCAATTTCTTTTCTTGTTTATTAGCCATTTGAATTGGAGGGGGTGATGGCAGTATCTAAGGGAGCAAAAACCCGTTCTTCACAAAAGACGGTGCTACCCGCCGATGCAAATAGAACCATTGTTGTACTGGCCCACGAACTAGCCCCACCACACATAATCGAGACTCTTCCAGATTGCACACTTACACAGTTGGACAGAGAACCAGCAACAACCCATCTAACCACAACCCCAGCAGATAGTAACCCACTTCTAGTTGACACAACACCATGTCCACCACAGAGTACCCCCACACGAGCAGTTTGTAAAGCAACTGCAGTGCCCAAAGCACGAAGACCACCACAATGAACCCAAACTCCATGTTTAATGCAGAAGAGCAACTGTTCTTAGGTCGGATTCTGTAGCTATGGTCCATACTCCTTTGTTGTTGCATCACTGTATTTACTCTTACCATCTACTTTCGAATTTGAAGGATCCAATTGAAACTCCAATGGCGCAACAGGTATGTTTTAAACCTATTTCTTTAACCGGATTGCTGTTTTAACTTCTTGCTCTATGTTGATTTCGGTTCCAGTTATATAAATAGTTATGTTCTCATGTGATGCACATTACAAATGTTGCCAGTGTTGTGTAGTTTCTCACACTTATATTCTGTCTATGCTACTGTGTCTTAAAAATATATGATTTGAGTTGTGTCTCTATCTTGATTTGGCAACATAAACTAGAATGATATGGACAAGACCATAGTACATAGATGTATGTTTGTTTCATGTTGTTATCATGTCCACCTTACTACTAAACCAGTTTACCAAAATGAGTTTCTTATACTACATGCTAAACCTGTGATGTCTGCTTGTTTCTCTTGTAGAATGCGAACTGAATATTGGAGAAGAGCACCCCACTATGCAATGGTAGAGAAAGTAATGCAAATAAGGTTCAAGATAGTGAGACAACCTGATGCGGAGTATCCTACGGTCATCCCCATGGACCTACCATCGTCTCATCAAGAGCCAAGAGGACCTATGACACGAGCACGAGCTAGAGCTCTCGAGAACGAGGTGACTTCCTTCCTTAGTGATATCACATATGATCCACTCAAGACATGGCTACTACCTAAGTCCGATATGCTATGCATGATTAGGTGTCAAGAGGAGCCTCCCGAGGATGCACGTGAAGACGGACAAGCCGCCAAGTCCATGGATGAAGAGAACCAACGGAAACGGGCAAGTTCGCCTTCCAGGCCCCGGACATCCGGCCATGACCCAGGACATCCGGCCCCTGGAGCATCCACAGCAGCAGCAGCCCAGACGCCCAAGCCTACAGGCCCCAGACATCTGGCGTCCAGCATGGACATCTGGACAAAAGCCCGGACATCCGGCGCCACGCTACAGAACATCCAGAAGTTTTGCCCTCCAGCCCGGACATCCGGCCCCCAGACCGGACATCCGGCCTCTCCTGAAGCCCCGGACATCCGACCACCCCCGTCTGCGCACAGTAAGGGCCGAGGCCCGTGTACCCGTTCGACCCCCTAGACTATATATACTCCTTCTCCTCCATATTTCTAGGGTCAGCATTGGTTTAGCTCATAGTTGAGATAGAGCTTTGCTCATCCATATCGGATCTACTCCACGAGAGAGACCGCGGCCCCTCTACGGAGAAGATCCCCCTTGGATTCAAGACCTCCTCACGGAGAAGACCCCCATCAAGACCTCCTCACGGAGAAGAACCGGTTACCCTTTGTATCGTCCTTTGTTGATCGTGGATCTTGTATCTCCTCTCGTGTTTCGGGGATCTAGCACATGTGTGATTGTTCTTGTTGGTTTGAGTGATTCTCTCGTGTCATCCCCTCATGTTTCCCCCTCGTGTTCTTCGTGTTCTTAGTTGGGATCCGCTCCTTTCGTGAAAGATCGACCATCTAGGGTTCCACCCTACATCATCTTGGTATCATGAGCCACGTTGATCACGATTTCGGAGCCCCCTCTCTTTGTTTTCTAGCTTGATTTTGTTGTTTTTCGTCCTAACCCGAAAATTGCCCAACAAAAATAGCCCCAAAAATTTTTGTGATTTGTTTCTGTGATGAAGTTTTGTTGGATTTGATCCGCGGATTTCGTGTGTTGTAGGTAGATCTACCTTTTCCCCAATTTCCATCCACAAAATCTTCCGAATTTTGCCCCGGATTTGACCTCTCCACGCGGTGTTCATACACGGATCCCGAGCCCAGACATCCGGCCCGACCAGCCCAGACATCCGGCCCGGCCCGGACATCCGGCCATCAGCCCGGACATCTGGCCCCTGACAGCATCAACTCCATCCTCCACTCTGTTTACCAACTAACTCTCACCAAATTTTGTCCCGGTGCCCACATACACTTCCGCATACCACCACCACTTCCGCATAGCACCACCATAGCCTTTCCCGCTACCAACTCCGACAATTTTGACCCATTTTGTTTTGAGAATTTGAGTTGTGGTTTCCGTATCCTATTGTGTTTCGGCTATCTAGGTACGGTTCGGCAACAACATCACCACCGCTCATCTTCGCCAAGGACTACTACGAACGGCTACATTACTTTGGTATCACCTTCACCGTCATATCATCTTGGTATCGTGATATTATCATACTCTCTTGCATTTGCATTGATAACCCCATGGCCTTACTTTTGCGTAGCTTACCCATCGAGACTAGCCTTTGAGTATTGCCGGCAACGTGACTTGTGCACATTAGTGTTCATACTTCACATAGCATGCATACCATCATTGAGTTGCATATCTTGGTATCATCTCTTGTGTCACAAAAGTTGTCTTCGCATACACAATTGCTATCTTGGTTCGTGAAGCATTGCATGAGAAAAGAGCTCAAACAATAAAGAGCCAAACAAGCTTTTAAGCAAAAGGGAAAGATAAGCAAAGAGCTTAAGCAAGAACCCTAGCATCATACAACATTAAGATTGTCATACTCGATCATCTTGGATCAAAGCATAGAAACATCATACACATAGCATACTTGGGATAGAAGTCGTTGCATTTTTGCTTAGTAGGTTGTGCACAAGTTCGTATCCGCCTATTGTGTAATCGTGCTAGCGTCTCTCTTGTGTTGTGCGACAAGAGCATCTTGGTGGATTCCACATTTTGGCTCACCCTTGGTTGCCCAACCCCACTTATCTTTTTGCGTGTGTGTTTCCGTGTACCATATCTTGCTATTGGTCTACTTGTTGCATTTGAAAATTTGTGAATCTTTTCCAACATTATTGAGTCTCACTTACAATTGCATCAAATTTTGTGCCACCATCCTAACCAAGCTCCACCATAAGCTTTTACTTGTGTAGGTGTGAGAACCGACAAGAAACGGTACCAATTGTGCTATTCCCTTGATACACATTGGAGTGATCTTTGATCCATTTTCAACACCGGTCAAGGTACATTTGGTATTGGTTCTTCTCTTTCTCCCACTCACATATCTTTGTTTGGAATGATGGATAGGCCAAGTACTTCTACCAATCCACTCTTCTTGGAGCAAGACGACGACATGTCATCCTACGTCACCAAGACTCAACTATTTGGTGCACACCGAGCTTTGCATCAAGAACAACTTGCTTTGGGCGATCGCATCAACAACCACGCCACCGATCTACGACAATCTGAGCAACGTACAAGAGACTACTTCGACACATCCATGAGTTCCCTCAAAGAAGATATCCGAACAATGATGGTCCGCTCTTCTACAACTTCGTCCTTGTCAAGACGGAGCTGCTCAAGTCGACACTACGACGACACCATCTCTGGTTCAAGTACACCGACATCGAACACTCTTCGTCGTGCCCCGCGTCAAGACCGTCAAGCTAACCGCAATCCTCTACATGACACCGACTCTCAAGAGCATCGACATCGTCACAACCAAGCTACTTTCGCACAAGCACAAGAACAGCAACGCCAACGACAACAAGAACAAGAGGAGCGAGCGCGACAACATCAAGATGCACAAGACGCCGAGGCGCAACGTCAAGAACGACAACTACGTGAAGCTCAAGAACTTGAGGCGCAACGTGCTCTTCAAGACTCAAGTCATGCCGTAGCCAATCGAGGCCGACAAGCTTGACTACATCAAGAAGCACTTCGCGACGAAGCTCAAGAAAGGATTTACGAAGCACGTGTGCATCGTCAAGCCCCTCGTCAAGATCGACAAGCTCCTCTTCAAGATAGACAAGTTTCTCCTCATGCGAGACAAGAACGTCAAGTCCATCAAGAGCAAGAAGACAATGGACCACCTCCTCGCCAAGAGCATCATGAGGAAGACAACCCTCCTCGCCAAGAGCAACATGAGGAAGACAACCCTCCTCGCCAAGCACAACATGAGATTGTCAATCCTCAACGACATGGGCGTCATCATCCCCGACCCCAACACAATGAAGAGCAACGATATGGCAAGCTAAAGTTCACCATGCCCAAGTTTACCGGAAGCAATGACCCCGAAGAGTACATATCTGATAGAGGCAAAGGTGTCCCGTCTTTCGATGAGATGATGAATATCGCTTTGATGGAAGTCGACTTTGACGATCCGACTACGAACGTGCGAGGACGTCGCGCCTTAGCAATCGCTAAACCAACTCTGAGAGCTTATCGACCACGCCGGAGCACGATCAACCTGACCACGAGGGTCTGTTTCCTGCGAGCAAACGAAGAACAGGCAAGAAACTGAGATTGCAATCTGGATATTGCGAATATAAGATGACAGCTTTATTGATCAAGGTGGGGTTCTGTGACGCCTTTGTCTGGTCGCTGAACACAAACGAAGTACGCGAAGTTGCAGCTATGGCGAACTTTTAATCTAAACAAAACCCAAAGTCTAAACGACGCCCTAAGGGCTGTATATATGGAGGAAGAGGGGGGGAATTTCGTGGCCCTTGAGGAAGGGGTCCGAAACCAACCCTATCTCTTGTTTCCCCACACATACGGACTCTAAAAACAGCCTATACTTATGTATTTCGAAATTACATGGGCCTGGCCCAATAATAAGGTGACGCAGCACCTAGAATAGCCTCTGGACGAAAGTTATGAAGTAGCATCTTGTATATTTCGTCCAAGGCTTCATGCACGCATTATGGTGGCTTCAACGTCCTGAAATCATCACTTGTAACTCCGTTCTTGTTCCCCATGCGCATGCCATCATCTCCATGCTTGTTCTTGCTCCAATGTTCATCCTTCTCAAAGCTAGGCCCTTCATTTGTAAGCAAAACAAATGTATCCAATTTAGGCAGCATCATATTCTCATGAACATTAGAATCATTAGCAAGAAACGAAAGTACCTGGTAATTTAATTGGCGTGCGCGAGCTCCTAGTAATTGGTCCAGTATGTATAGCAGCAGGGCCTGTGGGTGTAATAATTGTATTGATGTCCTCATCAATATCATGGGCATTGAAGGTTGACAAAATCTTCCGCTTGCACAACTACAAAGAAGAGAAGAAGATCGCAATGGCATCCCTCGAATTCCAAGACTACGTCCTCATTTGGTGGGAACAAGTCATTGAGCGCCATGCGGCAAGAGGTGAACCACCCATCACCACTTGGGCACAAATGAAGGATGTCATGAGAGCATGATTCGTGCCAAACTACTACAACCGCGACCTCTTCAAGAAACTCCAACAACTCAAGCAAGGAACCAAGAGCGTTGAAGAGTACTACAAGGAAATGGAGATTGCCATGATACGAGCCAATGTCAAAGAAGATGATGAGCAAACTATGGCACGTTTCTTGAATGGACTCAATCACCCTATCAAGAAGATTGCCGATTTCCAACCATACTCGAACCTCATCGAGCTAGTGCATCAAGCTACCAAAGCGGAACGGCAAGTACAAGACGACTTCAAGTATGCCAAGTTCTCATCAAAGTCCTATGGCCTCTCCAACAATCAAGCTTCAACGACTCCCACCACGAGCAATGGCGACAAGTCAAGTTACAAGAAAGCTTCGACAAGCTCAAGTCGTCCTCATACTACAAGCAACTTCAAGCCGAAAGCTTCATCATCATCTACTCCAACCAATGAGACCATCAAGACAAGTTCCATCAAATGTTTCACATGCGGAGGCCGAGGCCACAAGTCCTTCGAGTGCACAAACAAGCGCACCATGATCCTCAACGAAGACGGCACCTACGACTCCATGAGTGAAGGAGAAATGGAAGCTCTTGAGCAAGTGGCCATGCACAGACAAGTGAACAAGGAAGAAGAAGATGATCACATCTTTTGTGACGAAGACTCAAGTCCCGCTCTTGTTGTCTCCAAGGTCTTGACTCTTCAACATCAACAAGACGAAGATCAAAGATGCCATATCTTCCACACAAAGGCCGGCATCAATGGACGGTCCGTCAAGGTCATCATCGATGGAGGGAATTGCCATAACTTGGCAAGTGAAGAACTATGCTGAAAAATCCAATTGGTCAAGATGAAGCACCCGCACCCCTACAAGGTTCAATGGCTAAGCAACACCGGCACCATACAAGTCGAGCAGAGAGTACAAGTCGAGCAGAGAGTACAAGTCTCTTTCAAGATCGGCGCCTATCAAGACACTTTGGAGTGTGATGTCCTTCCGATGACCGTGTGCCACCTCCTTCTTGGACGGCCATGGCAATTTGACCGAGGTGTCATTCACAATGGGCGTACAAATCACTATAGCTTCAAGATGAAAGGGAAAGAGTTTGTGCTACGTCCTATGTCTCCAAGCCAAGTGCTCGCCGACAAGCAAAACACCCATCGTGGAGAGAATAGTGAGAGAGTGAACCACAAAAAAGAGAGTGAGCGCCACAAGCCTAAATTGAGTGCCTCCACGATGAGCGACAAGAAAAACTTAGTACTATTTGCCACCAAACGTGATATGAGAGAAGTGTGTGAGAACCCATCAAGTGTCCTACACTATGTCCTATTGTGCAAGGATGAGGCACCAAAAACTAACAACTCTCATGATCTACCTTTGGTGTTATCTTCTTTATTGCAGGAATTCCAAGATGTTTTCCCCGATGAGCTACCTCCGGGTCTACCTCCACTACGAGGCATTGAGCACCGAAATGATCTCATCCCCGGAGCGCCGCTTCCAAACAAAGCGCCCTACCGCGTCAACCCCGAAGAAACCAAAGAAATTCAAAGGCAAGTAAAGCATCTCATAGACCATGGACATGTGCGTGAAAGTTTGAGTCCTTGTGCCGTACCGGTCATTCTTGTGCCAAAACGAGACGGTAGCTTTCGCATGTGTTCCGATTGTAGACCTATCAATGCTATCACCGTTCGTTATAGGTATCCCATTCCACGCCTTGATGATATGCTTGATGAACTTTGCGGTGCCACTATCTTTTCCAAAATTGATCTTAAAAGTGGTTACTATCAAATCCGCATACAAGAGGGTGATGAATGGAAAACCGCTTTCAAAACAAAGTCTGGTCTATATGAGTGGTTAGTCATGCCTATGGGTTTATCGGAAGCACCCGGTACTCTCATGCGTCTTATGCATTACGTGTTTCGCCCTTACATTGGTGAATTTGTTGTTGTCTACTTTGATGATATCCTTGTGTTTAGCAAATCTCTCAAAGAGCATGTCACCCACCTTCGCACCGTGCTACAAACTCTTCGAAAAGAGCAACTTTATGCTAATATGGAAAAATGCCTATTTGGTGTTGATAAGCTTGTTTTCTTGGGTTTCGTAGTATCTTCTAAGGGTGTTCATGTTGATGAATCTAAGATCAATGCTATTAAAACTTGGCCCCAACCAACCAATTTGCAACAAGTGCGTAGTTTTCTTGGTTTAGCCGGTTTCTATCGCAGATTTGTGAAGGATTTTAGCACCATTGCTTCACCTTTGCATGCTTTGAGTAAGAAAAATGCACCATTTGTTTGGGGAACATCTCAAGATATCGCTTTCAATGAGCTTAAGAATTTGCTTACTCATGCTCCCGTGCTTGCATTACCCAACTTTGACAAACCTTTCGAAATTCATTGCGATGCTAGTGGTAATGGCATAGGAGGTGTGTTAACGCAAGAGAAGCGCCCAATTGCTTATTTTAGTGAGAAACTCTCCGGAGCACAACTCAATTACCCTATCTATGACAAACAGCTATATGCTTTGGTGCGAGTTTTGCATGAATGGGAACATTACCTACGCCCTCATGAGTTCATCATCCATACCGACCATGAAACGCTTAAATACCTTAAGGGTCAAACTAAGTTGAACAAGCGTCATGCTAAATGGAGTGAGTTCATTGAGTCATTTCCTTATGTCATCAAGTATATTAAAGGTAAGGAAAATGTTGTGGCGGATGCACTTTCCCGTATATGCATGCTTGTTAATCAACTTGAGTTAAATGTCATTGGCTTTGAGCATATAAAAGACTTGTATGAGCATGATCCTACATTTTCTATTCCTTATGCCAAGTGTTGGACGCATACCTCTTGGGATCGATACTACATCAAAGATGGATATCTTATGAGAGCTAACAAACTTTGCATCCCCGAGTCCTCTCTTCGCTTGTTGCTTTTGCAGGAATCTCATGGAGGCGGACTCATGGGACACTTTGGACGCGACAAGACATTTGCTACGTTCTCCAAGAACTAATTTTGGCCCAAGATGTTCCGCGACGTCAATCGCTTCACCAACCGATGCTCTACATGTCGCAAAGCTAAGTCAAAAGCTCAATATCATGGCCTCTATATGCCACTTCCAATTCCATATCACCCATGGGAAGACATTAGCATGGACTTTGTGCTTGGTTTGCCTAGAACTCGAAATGGCAAGGATTCCGTTTTTGTTGTTGTGGACCGATTCTCCAAAATGGCACATTTCATTCCTTGCAACAAGATAGATGATGCTTCACATGTTGCAAATTTGTTTTGTAGGGAAATCTTGCACCTTCATGGAGTGCCAAAGACGATTGTCTCAGACCGTGACGTCAAGTTCTTGAGTTACTTTTGGAAGACATTGTGCGCCAAGCTCGGAATCAAGCTTTTGTTCTCTTCGGCATACCATCCACAAACCGATGGCCAAACGGAGGTGACCAACCGCACGCTCTCCACTCTACTATGCGTGTTGATAAAGAAGAACATCAAGGAGTGGGAGGAGTGCCTACCCATCGCCGAGTACGCCTACAATCGTGCAAGACATTCGACTACCGGCAAGTCCCCCTTCGAGGTCGTCTATGGCTTCAACCCATTGTCTCCATTGGACATTCTACCTCTACCGCTACAAGAGCGCACAAACATGGACGCGAGTGCCCGAGTCAACTTCCTCAAGAAGATGCACGAAGATACAAGAAACACCATCGAGCGCCAAGTACAACGACTCGCGACCAAGTTCAACGTCAACAAGCAACCCATGATGTTCAATGTTGGAGATCTTGTGTGGCCACACCTTCGCAAGGATCGCTTCCCCAAGGAACGCAAGTCCAAGCTACTACCCCGAGCGGATGGACCCTTCAAGGTGCTTGCACGCTACAACAACAACAACGCATACAAGATCGACATCCCACGCGACAAGTACTCTGTGAGCGACATCTTCAACATCAAAGATCTATCCCCGTACCATGGTGATGAGGATTTCGATCCGAGGTCGGATCTTTCCCAAGGGAGGGGAGATGATGCAGAGCATCCTACGGTCATCCCCATGGACCTACCATCGTCTCATCAAGAGCCAAGAGGACCTATGACACAAGCACGAGCTAGAGCTCTCAAGAACGAGGTGACTTCCTTCCTTAGTGATATCACATATGATCCACTCGAGACATGTCTACTACCTAAGTCCGATATGGTATGCATGATTAGGTGTTAAGAGGAGCCTCTCGAGGATGCACGTGAAGACGGACAAGCCGCCAAGTCCATGGAAGAAGAGAACCAACGAAAATGGGCAAGTTCACCTTCCAGGCCCCAGACATCCGGCCATGACCCCGGACATCCGGCCCCTGGAGCATCCACAGCAGTAGCAACCCAGACGCCCAAGCCTACAGGGCCCGGACATCGGGCGTCCAGACCGGACATCTGGCCAAAGCCCGGAAATCCGGCCAAAAGCCCGGACATCCGGCGCCACGCTACAGAACATCCAGAAGTTTTTCCCTCCAGCCCGGACATCCGGCCCCCAGACCGGACATCCGGCCTCTCCTGAAGCCCCGGACATCTGGCCCGTCGCCCGGACATCCGGCCACCCCTGTCTGCGCACGGTAAGGGCCGAGGCCCGTGTACCCCTTCGACCCCCTAGACTATATATACTCCTTCTCCTCCATCTTTCTAGGGTCAGCATTGGTTTAGCTCATAGTTGAGATAGAGCTTTGCTCAGCCATATCGGATCTACTCCACGAGAGAGACCGTGGCCCCTCTACGGAGAAGATGCCCCTTGGATTCAAGACCTCCTCATGGAGAAGACCCCCATCAAGACCTCCTCACAGAGAAGAACCGGTTACCCTTTGTATCGTCCTTTGTTGATCGTGGATCTTGTATCTCCTCTCGTGTTTCGAGGATCTAGCACATGTGTGTTGTTCTTGTTGGTTTGAGTGATTCTCTCGTGTCTTCCCCTCGTGTTTCCCCCTCGTGTTCTTCGTGTTCTTAGTTGGGATCCGCTCCTTTCGTGAAAGATCGGCCATCTAGGGTTCCACCCTACATCACAACCCTGTTGATCTCCAAGAAAGGTGATAAAAACGATCTTGTAGACAGTGAGACAACCCCACAATCCTGCGTTGATGTATTGTTCGAGTTACTGGCCAATACCGCTGGCACAAGCTCTTCGAACTCACTGCCTGAATCACTTCGCCTTCTTCAATCACAGCTACAAGCTAAAAGGCATCAGTCAGCTGTGCTGCGGCAAGAAGCCGAAGGACTGAGGAAGTCCCTGCAAAATTCAGATGCATACTTTCTAGTGCAACAGCAAGCGCTGGACGATTTATGCGCCAAACAAGAGAATGTTAACAAGTTTCTTGAGCTCTTCTAAAGTGGTTTAAGTTCTAGACTTGCTTTGCTGCGGTGTTTATTTGCTCTAGTCGCCAACTTTGACAACCAGTGTATGTGATATGCTGCTTTGTTCCCTATATTTGCACTGGTGGTGAACTTTGATGCCCACTGGATGTAATATGTGTAATAGCCGTGATAGCCTAGGTAGTTGCTTGCTTATTTATTTCCTTGTTGTCTTGTTTATTTGTTTGCTTATAGTCAGTGCAGTTCTTTTTCTGCGGTTTGCTAGTGGCTGCAATAACCTATTTTTTACAACTAGGCCACAATAACCGTGGGCTACATATTTACTGTAGTGACCATGGGTCTCCTACGGGCCGTAGAAACAATGGGCCTTCTACGGGCCATAGAAACACTAGGCCTTCTACGGGCGTAGCATCAATGGGCCTTCTACGAGCCGTATGGTCGATTGGCCAAACATGGGCCAATAACGGACCGTATTATGGGCCGTAAATAGGCTAGAGTTGGAATCGTCCGTTCATGGGCCGACCATAACGGGACGTCGTTAATCGGCCGTATTTGATGACGCTATGAAAACGGCCCACCGGATTAACGGGCCACAAACGGGCCGACTGTAACCACGGGCTGAATTTGGCCCACAAGTAGAAAAGGCCAGTAATGGGCCGTAGGTAACTGAATGCTGGAAATGAGCCCAACAATAAATGGGCTCTGAGAAGGCCGAAAGATAACACAGGCTGGAAACGGCCCAATGGAATAATGGGTCGTTAATGGGTATAAAGTGATACACTGTTCATTACAGGCCAGTTTCACCACGGGTCGTTAATGGGCCAAGGGTTACAAAGGGCCTCATATGGGTCAAAAGACGCCATGGGCCATACATGGGCTGGAAGTTACAACAGGCTGGAATCATATTGGACGGCCTAGATGATGCTACTGGGCCTAATTCGGATAGGCCGTAACGGGCCGTGAGTTAGCGAGCTGTAAATGGGCTATATGCGAACAGGCCGTTAACAAGCTTTCAATGGGCCATCCCGCTACCTTTTGACCAAGTCAAACGGGACGGCCTTTTCACATGAATGGGCCTCTGTGGGGCCTTGCCACGTGTCAACGTATCATAGGCGCCTTCAGTCCAATGAGTGCATGACATCTGTCCCAACGGTGAGCCGACACGTGGTTCCTCCGGCCATTGAGAATTTTACACGTGGAAAATCCACATTGGTCTGGGCTGTTAATGGGTTATCGGTTCCAAACCGGAACCCAATAGCTTAACGGCGACCCGTTACGATGGATGCCACGTGTCGGTTACCCTTGACGAAAACAATTCTATGACGCGCGATTTATCGTCATGGAAGTGGACACTTCTGTGATGATAATTTTGGTAATGTCATGGAACACTTCTACGACAACACATGTATGACTATCTTGATTCTGTCATAAAATAGTCATGGATGTACACGCATGACAGAAAACGTGACCTACTGTGACAAACACGTATCATCACAGAAGTGTTTTTTGTAGTGTTTGCAGAGCCAGAGTGAACCGCGTGCACCTGTTCACGTGGTGACTACATGCCCAACATGCCCCCGCGCGCGCTCTGGGCATTGGGGACCTTGGCCTTGTCTGTTCCCTTGCGCTATTGAACTCTCTCCTTGTCCCGGAGCTTCCCCATGATCGTGTGGTCACTCCACTGCCTTGGCCCCTTCCTATCTTGTCGTCCTCATGTGCTGGGAGCCGCGCTCGTGACCTGGCGCCTCTCACACCGCCGTGTCCTGTTGCCTGTGACGCACCAGAGCCTTCCAGAGCTCTCCCCGACGCTATATATAACTTGCTGGTGGTCCCCCATAGCTCATCAACCCCTCAACCCTCTCCCTCGAGCACCGGAGCTCCATGCCACCTCCTCTGTCCGCCACGGCCATCGCCGACACTACTCAAATTGGAGCTAGCCGAGCCCCCTCTCGCCCTCTTGACCTCACCGAAGTTCGCCCCTAGCCACTCTGATCCTCCCCACCACCTCGTTTCATCGCCGGAGTGCCCTCGGCCGCAAATCCCAAAGAACAGCCGTCATTCTCGTCCTCGGCCACCGCGAGCCGTCGTGGCTGCACCCCTCCCCGGCGCGCGCTCTACCTCTAGATGCATGCAGCTCTCCCTCCCATCCTCGTCGGTGCCGTCAGCTTCGCTGGAGCTGGCCCGAGCCACCGGGATGAGCGCCAGCCACGCTCGGTTTCCTCTGCCTCCGCCACGGGCGCCCAAGCTGCTGCAGCTACAGACCTCCCTGGCCTAAGTGCAGCGCATGGGCAGCTACGCCTCATCGTGCTGAACCCGCCGGTGACCGGAGCTCCGCCCGGGGTGGCCAGAGTCGCCCGGACAGATGATACGTCTCCAACGTATCTATAATTTATGAAGTATTCATGCTGTTATTTTAACATTCTTGGATGTTTTACAATAGTTTTATAGCAACTTTATATCATTTTTTGGGACTAACCTATTGAACCAGTGTCAGTTGCTGTTTTTTTGCTTGTTTTTTACATCGCAAGAAATCAATATAAAATGGAGTCCAAACACTGGGAACACCCAAGTTGGGCCAGAGCAACACCTGGGGGGTGCCCCGAGAGGGGCACAACCCACCAGGGCGCGCCTGGGGGCCCAGGCGCGCCCAGGTGGGTTGTGCCCACCTCGGTGGCCTCCCGCACCCCCTCTTTACCCTATAAATTCACAAATATTCCAAAATCCTTTGGGGTTAACCTAGATCAGAAGTTCCGCCGCCGCAAGGCTCTGTTGCCACCAAAAACCAATCTAGACCCTTTCCAGCACCCTGCCGAAGGGGGGAATCATCTCCGGTGGCCATCTTCATCATCCCGGCGGCCACCACGATGAGGAGGGAGTAGTCCACCCTCAAGGCTGAGGGTTTGTACTAGTAGCTATGTGTTTAATCTCTCCCTCTCTCTCGTGTTCTTGAGATGTCACGATCTTGATGTATCACGGGCTTTGTTAATATAGTCGGATGATATGGTGTTTTCCCCTCTCTATCTTGTTGTGATGAATTGAGTTTTTCCCTTTGAGATTTCGTTGTTATCAGATTGAATACTTTTATGGATTTGAGAACACTTGATATATGTCTTGCAATTGAATACTCGTGGTGACAATGGGGTATCGTATTGATTCACTTGATATATGTTTTGGCACTCAACTCACGGACTCCCGAGGTGACATTGGGGTAATCTATGCATAGGGGTTGATGCACGTTCTTGTCTTTGTTTCTCAGGTAGAAATCTTGAGCACTCTTTGAAGTTCTTTGTGTTGGATTGACTATTATGAATATGAATTTGCTTTGGTATTATTTTAGTACGAACTCTAGGATAGATCGAACGGAAAGAATAGCTTTGTGTTATTTTAGTATGAACTCTTGAATAGATCGAATGGAAAGAATAGCTTTGAGGTGGTTTTGTACCCTACAAACAATTTGTTCTTATGTTCTCCGCTAGATAGGAACTTTGGAGTGATTCTTCATCGCTCTGTGAGGGGTGGTTATATGATCGAATTATATTAGCACTATTGAGAGATTGCGCTAGCGAAATGTCACAGCCCCAGAATTGTTTGAGTTGCATCAGCATCCATGCATCATGTTTATATTTTTCTTAAACTTGAAATGGGGATGTTCAAACCCTAGCACCAAATAGAATTCAACCAGGCTCAATTTGAAATCGTTTTAATGAACCCAAAATGCCCTTCAAAAGTTCATCATTTTTGAATTGGTCCAGAACCTCTGCCAAAAATGGTGCACATTTTTTTAGGTCACTCTGGATTTTTGAATTAAATCATTATGTATTTGAATTTGGGCATTTAGCTGCTATAATTATGTTAATTGCTCATATAATCCTGGAACTAAATGTGGGCTATTGGAAATAATTCAAATAGAGCCCACAATTATTTGCAGGATTTATAAAAGTGATTTGGTATTTTTAAAGTAAATCAAAACAAACCTGCAAATTGAAAAATAGAAAGAATTAGGAAAGACAGACAGAGAGAGAGAGAGAGAGAGAGAGAGAGAGAGAGAGAGAGAGAGAGAGAGAGAGAAAACCTACCTGGCTGCCCAGCAGGCCAGCCCAGCTGACTGGCCCCTGCCAGTCGTCTCCTAGCTTTTGCCAGGAGGACGACGCCGTGTCGACGCGCCCGCAACTGAAAGTGCGTTATATCGACTAGAGGGGGTGAATAGGCGATTTTTATAAATTCTTCACTGAGGAATTTGTGGGTGAGGAACTTCCTTGGCGAAGAACTACTTGCAGCGGAATAAGTACTCAAAAGTATGCATAGCAGAACACAAGCATAGTCATCATGATGAAATGAAAACAAGCACAGAGTACAGAAAGCGTAAACACAGGATAACACAGGATGAAGACAAACAGACTAAGGAAATTGAACTGAGCAAATTGGGAAAGTCTTCAGTCAAAGTCTTCAAACACAGATATGAACAATTGCACAACACAGGAATGAGGAAATGAAAGAGTTCAGGAAATGGAACCAGTTGGCTTGGTGAAGACAATGATTTGGTAGACCAGTTCCAACTATTGTCTCAGTTGTACATCTGGTTGGAGCGGCTAGGTATTTATACCTGAGGACACCCAGTCCCGGACACACAGTCCTCACCGTATTCTCCTTGAACTAAGGTCACACAGACCTCGTCCAATCACTCGTGGTAAGTCTTCAGGTGACTTCCGAACCTTCACAAACTCGGTCACTCGGCGATCCACAATTTCCTCTTGGATGCTCTAGACCATGACGCCTAACCGTCTGGAAGAAGCACAGTCTTCAAAGGTAACAAGCGTCGGATCCACGCAGGATCAATCTCTTCAGTGATGCTCAATCACTTTGGGTTTGTAGGTGTTTGGGTTTGGGGTTTTTCCTCACTTGATGATTTTCGCTCAAAGTCCTCGGAGGATGGGATGCTCTCAAATGACAAGTGTCAGTTTCTCTCGGAGCAGCCAACCAGCTAGTGGTTGTAGGGGGCGGCTATTTATAGCCTAGGGAGCAGCCCGCATGATAAGACATAAATGCCCTTCAATGATATGACCGTTAGGTGGGTAGATATTTTGGGACAGCTGGCGCATAGCACAGCAACGGTCGGAAATTTGAGGTTCAAATTCCTCAGGGCTATCATGTTCCTCACTGTGTAGGCAATCCGCACTGGCGAATTCCTAACTCCTCAGTCAGAACAAATTCCTCAGAGACCAGAAGAACTTCGTCTCTGTCACTGAAGAATATGACTGAACTGTATGAGATTTCCAATGGCTTCACTCGAAGGGATTGGTAGGTGTAGGATTTTGAGTTGAGCATCACATGGAAATTTTTCCTTAGTATTTCCTCGACCCCCTTTAACAGTACGGTGTTTCCTATGACTCAAGAAAGAGAAAATGAAACTACGAAAACAAAAGTCTTCACGCTTCATGTTCCTCAAAAGAATACCAAGTCTTCAAGGTCACACCAATTTCTTCACTTTCAAAGTCTTCAGAAAGTCTTCAGAAATCCAAAGTCTTCAGTCAAAGAACTTCATTTTTAGGGGTCGACTTTCTCTGTAATTATCAAACTCCTCATAGACTTATAGATCTGTGTACACTCACAAACGCATTAGTCCCTTAACCTATAAGTCTTCAATACACCAAAATCACTAAGGGGCACTAGATGCACTTACAATCTCCCCCTTTTTGGTGATTGATGACAATATAGGTTAAGTTTTCAACGGGGATAAACATATGAAGTGTAAATACTGATATTGAGGAATTTGATTGCAAGATATAGAAGAACTCCCCCTGAAGATGTGCATAGTGAGGAATTTGCTTTTGAAGCAATGCACACTTGAAGAGTTGAATCATGGAGATCTCCCCCTATATCTTGTAATTCATACACGCATTTGACATAATATATGAAGAATTTGAAATGCATGATGAAATATGGTGACTGATGTAATTCAGCATGCGTGCAATAACATTAATGAGGAATAAGCATGCAGAAGAAACAGCAAAAGTATCAGGTCACCATAGAGTTTAAGTTTACAACTCGATCCAGCAAAGTCTTCAAAAGAACGAGAGTTGCAACTTAGAAAAAAAACGCCCATATAATAGACCCGCTTGAAGACTAACTCAAATTTCTCCCCCTTTGTCATCAAATGACCAAAAGGGTCGAAAATGAGGACTAACGCCCCTGAAGAATATCAAGGTGATGAAGGAGCGTCAGCGTTGTTGGGGTCGGTTGTTGGAGTAGGGCCTGCCGCAGTGTCGTCCAAATCTTCATTTTCATCAGTGTCACGTGATGAAGAATAGGAGCTGGCCACCAAGGAAGGAACCTTGACCTTCTTGTACTTCTTCGGAGGAGGTGCAGCCCAGTCAAGATCGTCCTTGAGACCCATTGTCTTCAGATCTTCTTCACTATAGACTTGAGACAGAACAGCCCAGGTGCGGTTGAGGATTTCATGAAGGTAGTAGTGGTTTTTCTTCACTGCATTGTGGGTAGCAGTCATGTTGTGAAGAATTGAACCAAACTGACGCTTGACCCATTTATGATTGCGATCAACCTTCTGGTGAAGACTGAGGAGAAGCTCACGGTCAGTCATCACCCTGGGTGCTGTGCCTTGAGGATTTTGCTTGGGTGCGTTGGCGGCAGAGTCATGGGTGGCAGAGTCATCATTGGTGGAGTAGGATGCAGCCTTGCGAAATTGTCCATCCAATGGACGACTGCCTTCATCAATTACAGCAGTAGCCTTGCCCTTTTCATCAGCTGAGGAAAATGTCCGTTTGAGGACTTCAATTGGGGGCAAGTAGCTGCAATGGTTCAGTGTATCAGCTTTATAGTTGAGTGAAGACCTTGTCCTGATGAATCTCATAATCCAAGGTGCATAAGGCTTCAACTCAAATGGTGACATGGCGACATTAGCCAGAGTCCTCATGAAGAAATCATGGAAGTTGATGGGAATGCCATGAATGATATTGAAAAGCAGATTCTTCATGATGCCAACGACTTCTTCTTCATTTGAGTCGTGGCCCTTGATTGGACTCAATGTCTTCGTCAGAATGCGATAGACAGTCCGAGGCACATACAGCAATTCCTTCACAAGGAATTTTGTTCTTGAGGTCTGACCTGGCTTCAAAGGCTTCATCAGCACTTGCATGTAGTGATCGGTTAGCTCAGGTTCATTGTAGACGCAACAAGCACCTTCAAGGGGCGGACTGAGAGGTAAGGCACGAAGCAATTCAGAAGCAGGTGCCTTGTAGTGAGTGTTTTCAGACATCCAGTCCAGCACCCATGAATTCACATCTTCAGAATTGCCGGTGATGTGCAGTGTTGCATAGAATTGAAGAATAAGTTCTTCATTCCAATCACAGATGTCAGTGCAGAAATTTAACAGTCCAGCGTCGTGAAGAACACTGAGGACTGGCACGAAGCACGGCAGAGATTCCATGTCCACGTGAGGAATGTGCTCATGATCGAAGACTTTGTCTTTGTTGAACAGCACTGAGGAATAGAATTTTGCCTGGCTGGCAGTCCAAAACACCTCTTCCTTATGCGAGCAGAGTCATAAGGGTTCTAATCAGTGAAGAATACATGCTCGCCAAAGAAGGCATCAGCCTTTAATTTTTGCTTCCTGGAGAAAGGATCCTTGGTTTGGGCAGAGGAGTGTCAGTGAGTTGCATCAAAACCTCAGGAATCACAATCTCAAGTTCTTCAGGCTGAGGAATTTCTGGTTCCTCTTCAGTGGCAGCCTGGTTCTTGAATTCTTCATTTTCAGTTTCTTCAGCACTAGCGGCTGGAATGTCTTCATGAGCTTCATCAGATCCCATTTGAACTGTAGTGACTGGGGACTGAGGAATTTGCTGCAGTGGAGTGAAGAGTGGAGAATTGGGGTGCTGACTTTCCCAAAAGTCATCATTCATCACAGGTGTGGTACAGCCAATGTCCACATCTTCATCTTCAATTTCTTCAACGCCGGCCTCTTCAGCAGTAAACTGAGGCACAGGCGAGGAAACAACTGGGGTTGAAGGGATTTCATCCACTTCAATTTCTTCATCCATCTGCTCTGACGTAGCAGCAGAAGGAGTTTCTTCATCAGATCCGCTAGGGATCACATATTCTTCACCAAAAGGAACAAGGTCCTTTGATGGCATGGTTGAGATTGGAACAGCATCAATCGGGTTTGCAAAAGAGCTGGTCATAGGCTTCATTTTCTTCGGAGCAGAAGAATCTGAAGAAGCTGATGCTTTCCTTTTCTTCACTGCTGCACGCTCTGCAGCCTTGGTCTTCTTCACATCAGATGCAGATGGAAGGATTGGAGTTGGAGTAGGCGCAGGTGGAGCAGAGGAATTTGGTGCAGTTTCTTCAGGCACAACTGATGCAGTTGCCCTGACCTCTTCATTTTCTTCAGGCGCACCGCTAGTGGGTGCCCTGGAACTCACATTATCTTCAGCAGCCTGATTGTCATCAGCGGTGCTGGCATGTTCTTCAGTTTGCTGAGCAGATGCTTCAGCCTGAGTGACTTCAATATGCACAGGGGCAGCGGCACTTGAAGTGAGTGTCTTCGTCAGATTGACGAACCTGACCTTGGCTCCTTTCCAATCAGCATAGTAAGCGTTGAAATCATCGCTGAGGACTTTGATTTCAGACTGGAGCTTTACAAGTTCATCAGTTGTCATAGAGACAACGTTGTTCTTCAGGAACTTCTCCTTCCTGTACTGTGCTTTCTTGAGTTGCCTGGCCTTCTCATATTTCCATTTTTCTTCACTGATGAAATGGGTCAGCATGTGACTTTGGCCAGGTGTCAACTTGAAATCAGGCATAGGAGTGTTTGGGTCCTTGTGCCAGAGATCAATATAGTCGAGGATCAGCTTTGGATCCAAAAGCAGTGGCACTTCTGTGCCCTTGGCTCTAGCGGCCCTGACTTGCCTGTCTCTGATGATTTCAGCAAGTTCTTCATCATCAGCTTCGTCTTCATCAGACGGTACTTGGAAGGCGACCTGCTTCTTCTGAGGACTTGGGCGAGAGCCTCGTCCAGCAGTTGTCTTTGTCTTCAGCAGAGAGGGTCCTGTTGAAGACTTTGGTGCAGCTGAGGAACTAGCTGAAGCTCCTGAGGCAATAGAGATGCCTGTAGTCCTTTGGCACGTGGCAAGATGCACAGGTGCTGAGGATTTTGTCGGAGCAGCTGAGGACTTTGGAGGAGCAGGAGCGGCTTGAGGAATTGGCCGTGAGGGCTGAGCTGAGGAAATTGGCCGTGAGGGCATTGACGAAGAGGCACTTGGCTTGTGCGCAGGCTTCTTTGCCATGGATTTCTTCGGCCGTACAGAGGCCTCAGCAGCAGCAGCAGTGGAATCTTCGTTGAATTTCTTCACTGCATCTTTTGCCTGTTTGGCCAACTTGGCTTGGCGCTTGGCCCATTCTTCAGGAAAATCCTCACCGCGCTTGATGCTAGTGGGATCTGCCTCTTGGCCAGGTGCCAATGGAGGTCTTGAGCATGGAGGAGTAACAGCGAATTTCTTCATGTATTTTGGAGTCACATACCTGTACTCCCTCCACTCTTTTGCCCATCTCCTTTCTATCCTCTGAATGCGCACCTTGCGCTGATTTTTATCTTCCTCAGGGGGTGTGCAGTACCCAGCATAAATGTCCTCAGGGATTTCAAAGGCAGTATTGACCTCAGGCTTCTTTCCTCCTTTCTGTGGCCTCTTTTCATTAGCCATTTTCTTCAGTTGAGGAATTTGAACAATTGAACTCTCTGAAGAAGTATGCAACTTTTCTTCAAGGAACGCTGCAAATGAGTTAAGTTGATGAGAACCTAGTGATTCAGCAGCGGACATGAGTACCTGTGAACAGAGTATAGTTGCGAGGAATTTGGAGAGGTCATATGCGTTCTCAGAAGGTTTTTCAATAAGAACAAGTTTGAGGAATTTGACCAGATGAGTCTTGAAGAATTTCACTAAGCGTTCTTTGTCTTAGGTTCCAGAGTTGTATAGATCGAAGATCCACACAATTGAGGAATCTTGAAGAAAAGTGATGCTTAGAGAAACGAATCAAGAGCAGATGACATGTGAGGTGTTTAGTGTGTGAGGATTTGAAGAAAAAACACCTTTGAAGATTTTGTAGTAAACATTTGAATCAAAGTGGGCAGTAAAAGTAACTTTTAATTACCCTGAACGAAGAACACGACGAACTGGGATGTGGAGAAGTGAAGCTCGTCTGTGCAGATCTTCCACGCCCTAACTTGGCGGAGGAAGACGGCTACGGCGGCGGCGGAGTGAAGATTTCCGCGGCCGGCGTGAGTACGGCGGCGACGAGGTCGAGGCAGTGAAGCTCTTCCTCACCGGCGACGATGATGTAGCGGCGGCGCTAGGGTTTGAGAAGCTCGAGCTGGAGAGAGGTCGAGCGGAGTAAAAGAAGTGAGGAAGGGGAGAGGGGGTATTTATAGCCACGGTGAAAAACGGTTCGCCCGAAGAAATTGGACGAACGTGCCCCTGACCCTTCTCATTCGCATGACATGTGTCACCCACGTACTGAGAGGTGGAGATCGTGTTAGATCGTGGGTGAATAGATAAGTATATCGTGGGAAGCGGAACGGTTTGAGCGGCAAAGCCGAAAATTTGGATAAGATAAGTTAAAAGTTCCGTTCGCAAATTCTTCAGCTGACAAGGACACAGTGAAGAGTTTGAACGAGTTTCAAATAGAACGCACATGAAGAATTTGTGAATAGATTGGGTTGAGTATAGCATAGAGGGGGAAGGGTCCGATCACATTCACTTAGCAGAAATAGCAACTTGAAGAATTAGCCATAAGTGAATGTTGTAGAGGACATAAACTCATATATATATATATAGCCAATGAAGAGAAACGACGGAAACGGTGAAGATTTTGCAAAGTTGAAGAATATGAAAAACTGAGGAATTTCAAAATGAGGAAAAACTCAAATTGAAGATTTTCAACTTTTGTGGTGGCGTGACCCACCGTATAAGAATGATGATTTCAGACACCGCGTACAATTGTCGTAGGGTTCTGAGAATCAAATTCTTCATTAATTTCTTCACACTTAGAGTGTTATTCTTCATTGATTGAAGAAAAACGTTTCTTCATGTGTTGCACATCTAAGTCATCAATTTTGCATAAGTGTTAGGATGAGTGTCCTTTTCAAAGAACATTCGAAGATTCTAAGATATTTAGCTCACACCGCAACTTGCTAAATCTCTTCTCATCCAAGGGCTTTGTGAAGATATCGGCTAGCTGTTCTTCAGTCTTCACATGCTCAATAGAAATGTCGCCCTTCAACACATGATCGCGAAGAAAATGATGACGAATCTGAATGTGCTTTGTCTTCGAGTGCTGAACTGGGTTGTGAGCAATCTTGATGGCACTCTCATTGTCACAGAAGAGAGGCACATTCTTCACGTTGACGCCGTAGTCCTTGAGAGTTTGCTTCATCCACAGCAATTGAGCACAGCAAGAACCAGCAGCAATGTACTCAGCTTCAGCAGTAGACAGTGATACGCAGTTCTGTTTCTTCGAGGACCAACAGACCAAAGATCGTCCGAGGAAATGACATGTACCAGATGTTGACTTGCGATCCACACGATCACCAGCATAGTCAGAGTCAGAATATCCAACGAGATCAAAAGCCGAGCCCTTGGGGTACCATAATCCTAGTGTTGGTGTGTGAGCTAGATATCGAAGAATATGCTTCACAGCCTTATGGTGTGATTCCTTCGGTGTAGCTTGAAATCGGGCACACATGCAAACACTAAGCATAATATCTGGCCTAGATGCACATAAGTACAATAAAGAACCAATCATGGAGCGGTATACCTTTTGATCGAAGTCAATACCATTTTCATCAGTGCACAGATGGCCATTTGTGGGCATAGGAATTTTGACGCCTTTGCAATCTTGCATGCCGAATTTCCTCAGTACATCCTTGAGGTATTTCTCCTGAGATATGAATATGCCATTGCGCTGTTGACGAATTTGAAGACCTAAGAAGAATTTCAACTCTCCCATCATAGACATTTGATATTCTTCACTCATCATATAGGCAAATTCATCACTATAACGTTGGTCAGTACAGCCAAAGATGATGTCATCAACATATATTTGGCATACAAACAATTCATCATCATATGATTTAGTGAAAAGAGTAGGGTCGAGTGAACCGGGTTTGAAGCCTTTCTTCATGAGGAATTCCTTCAAAGTATCATACCACGCCCGAGGGGCCTGCTTGAGGCCATAGAGGGCCTTATTTAGTCTGAAGACTTTGTCAGGATGCTTAGGATCTTCAAAACCTGGGGGTTGAGCAACATATACTTCTTCCTCAAGCTTACCATTGAGGAATGCACTTTTCACATCCATTTGATATAAGGTGATATCATGATGGTTAGCATAAGCAAGTAATATGCGAATAGCTTCAAGTCTAGCAACAGGTGCAAAAGTTTCATCGAAATCAATTCCTTCAACCTGTGTGTAGCCTTGAGCTACTAGCCGTGCCTTATTCCTCACCACAAGGCCATTTTCATCTTGCTTGTTGCGGTAGATCCACTTTGTGCCAATGATATTGTGTTTGCGAGGATCTGGACGATTGACCAGTTCCCAAACGTTGTTGAGCTTGAACTGATGTAATTCTTCTTGCATGGCCTGAATCCACTCAGGCTCCAGAAATGCTTCATCTACCTTAGTGGGCTCTGAGATAGAGACAAAAGCATAGTGCCCACAAAAGTTAGATAAATGTGAAGCTTTTGAGCGTGTGAGAGGACCTGGTGCTTCAATGTCATCGATGATCTTCTCAACTTGCACTTCTTTTGCAACGCGAGGATGAGTAGGTTGTCGTCGAGGAATTTGATCAGCATTTTCTTCAGCACCATTTTCTTCAGCAATTTCTTCAGGTGCATTAGCTCGACGTTCTTCACGTTCTGGAATGAATTCTTCAGCAGATTCTTCGGTAGGAATGACATCCTCAGTAGCCTTGAACTTGATAGTTTCCTCAGGTGCTGGTTCATCTATCACAGAGGGTAGGTGCTCTCTTTGCGAGCCATTAGTTTCATCGAACCGCACATCTACAGTTTCAACAACCTTGTGAAGAACGGTGTTGAAGACTCTGTAGGTGTGCGAGTCCTTTCCGTAACCAAGCATAAAACCTTCATGTGCTTTCGGTGCAAATTTAGCATTGTGATGAGGATCTCTAATCCAACATTTAGCACCGAAGACTTTGAAATAACTCACATTGGGTTTCTTGTCAGTGAGGAGTTCATAGGCAGTCTTCTTGAAGAATTTGTGAAGATATACCCTGTTGATGATGTGGCACGCAGTATAAATTGCCTCAATCCAGAAGTGACGAGGCGTCTTGTACTCATCAAGCATAGTGCGAGCCATCTCAACAAGAGTTCTGTTCTTGCGCTCCACGACGCCATTTTGCTGAGGAGTGTAAGGAGCAGATAACTCATGAGTAATACCAAGTTCATCAAGATAGTCATCAAGACCAGAATTCTTGAACTCAGTTCCATTGTCACTTCTGATGTGCTTGATCTTCACACCAAAGTTGGTTGAAGCCCTCGAGGAAAATCGTTTGAAGACTTCCTGCACTTCATGTTTGTAAGTAACAATGTGTACCCATGTGTAACGAGAGTAATCATCAACAATAACAAGCCCATAGAGAGATGCGTCATTTGTGACAGCTGAGTAATGGTTAGGACCAAAGAGGTCCATGTGAAGCAATTCGAATGGTCGAGTAGTGGTCATGATAGTCTTCGCTGGATGCTTAGCCTTGGTCATCTTTCCAGCTTCACAAGCTCCACATAGGTGATCCTTGAGGAATTTGACATTCTCAATGCCAATGACATGCTTCTTCTTCGCAAGCGTGTGCAAATTCCTCATGCCTGCATGACCAAGTCGTCGATGCCATAGCCATCCTTCTGAAGCTTTTGCAAGTAGGCACACGGCTGGTTGCGGTCCTGTAGAGAAATCAACAATATACAAGTCTCCTCTCCTAAAGCCTTCGAAGACTTTGGAATTGTCAGCTTCCATAACCACAACACAACGATACTTGCCAAAGACAACTACCATATCAAGATCACAAAGCATTGAGACAGACATGAGGTTGTATCCTAAGGACTCGACAAGCATGACTTTGTCCATGTGTCGATCCTTTGTGATCGCAACCTTACCTAGACCCAATACCTGACTTTTGCCTTTGTCAGCGAAGATGATATGCTTCAGATGCGATGGTGATAAGGGAGCATCAATCAATAGATTCTTGTCACCAGTCATGTGATTTGTACATCCACTATCGAGGACCCACTCAGTGGCTTTGGGTTGATCATCCTGCAGATGAATTAGTGCAGCTTACGAACTTCATATACTTCATCAGTGAAGAATATGACATCAATTCATCAGATCAATTTCATCAAGCAATAGAACAGATAAAGCAGTATGAGGACGTGAGAAATGAAAGTTCATTTCTTCATGATTAGCCTGCGTCCTTTCAGGCAACTTTCAGGTCCCCAGCAAATTCTTCAGACGTTCAAGTACGTCTGGAGACCTGACCCTGCATAAGAGATTAGTTCTTTTTCTTCACCACCCACATCTGAAGGGGTGGCAAAGAGTTCATCACTCTGCGAGCTCCATATGAGAAAGGTGGCATAGAAGCCAATCCATTTCGTTTCACATAAGAGGAGTTAGGGTAAGCATATGAATAAGCAGAGAAATTCTTCGAGGACTTATGAACATAATGATTAGAAGAATAATGCTCATATTCATAGCCCTTGGCTCTTCCCTGCGAAACAGAGTTGTTAGCACAATGATGTTCATATGAGGACTTTGATCCTTTTGAGGAATTTGATCCATGTGAGGAATTTGGTCCGTATGAGGACTTGGATCCATATGAAGAATTTGGTCCATATGAAGAATTTGATCTGGGGTTCCTATTCCTCACAGGTGGTGTCATGAGGACATTCACCTGAAGACTTTCAAGGCACCTTTTGGGAACCCAGATTTTCTTCATAGGGGAACCGTTCCTGCAGTTAGTGCCAACATATCTAGCAAATACTTCACCATTCTGATTTTTGAACAGTTTATAGTTGGAGTCAAATGACTCATCAGAAGAATGAGAAGATTCACATGTAAAGCCAGATAAATTAGATGGATCAACTGGAGGTCCCTTTGCAGCAACCCATGAGGTTTTGGGGTACTGCTCAGGCTTCCAATATGTACCATCAGCATTGAGTTTCCTCTCAAAGGCAATACCCTCTTTCCTAGGGTTCCTGTTGAGGATCTGCTTTTTAAGCACATCACAAAGAGTCTGATGCCCTTTGAGGCTTTTGTACATGCCTGTCATGTACAATTCCTTCAGCCCTGCATCGTCAGTGATACTAGCAATGTCCTCAGATGAGGAATTAGTGATAGCAGAGACAGTTGAAGAATTTGTAGCATTAGAAGCATTTGAACATTCAGGTGAAGAATTAGCAGATTCACGTTCAATGCATTTCAAACATGGAGGAACAAATTCTTCCTGAGCAGCGCTGATTTGTTGAGCAAGTAATGAATCGCGCTCCTTCTGAAGATCTTCATAACTCACTCTTAGCTTCTCAAGATCTTGCTTTCTTTGAAGAAATTCATAAGAAAGCTTCTCATGATCAGATAAGAGAGTGTTATGATGACCTTGAAGGTTGTCATACCTAGTCTGAAGTCTCTGAAGATTTTCAGTCAAGGTTTTAGTGCGATCCATTTCTTCACCCAACATATCATCACTCTTGTCTAGCATGTTTTGAACCTTTTCAAGGGCCCTTTGTTGTTTCACAGCAATCTTAGCAAGTTTAGAATAGCTAGGCTTAAGGTTTTCATCAGATTCATTTTCACTTGATTCAGATGAGGCATATTTGAGTACCTTGGCACCCTTTGCCATGAAGCAATAGGTGGGAGCGTAGTCATCATTGCCTTCATCAGCCTTGTTGGTGAGGTCATTTTCTTCAGAGTTGAAGATAGACTTGCTGACGAATGCAGTAGCGAGGGCTAGGCTTGCCACACCGGATTCGGAATCCTCAGATGCCTCCTCTTCCTCATTTTCTTCAGATTCAGCCTCAGAGTCCATTTCCTTGCCAATGAATGCCCGAGCCTTCTTGGAGCTACTCTTCTTGTGAGATGAAGACTTTGAGGATTTTGATGATGAAGATTTTGAGGATTTCTTCTTTTTCTTCGTATCATCAGAACTGTAATCCTTGTATTTCTTCTTCTTTGATTCCTTTTCCCACTGAGGACAATCTTGAATGTAGTGTCCTGGTTTCTTGCATTTGTGACAAAGCCTCTTCTTGTAGTCACTGGATGAGGAATCATTGCTCCTTGAGGGTCTTCCAAAGCGACCACGTCTTGAGAGCTTCTGGAATTTCTTCACAAGCAGTGCTAGATCATGGCTCAGTTCTTCAGGATCACCAAGACTGCTTTCAGAGTCTTCATCTTCAGACTCAGAAACTGCCTTGGCCTTCAGTGCACGTGATCTGCCATAGCTCGAACCATAGAGATCTCTCTTTTCAGCAAGCTGGAACTCATGAGTGTTTAGCCTTTCGAGGATATCAGCGGGATCAAGTGACTTGTAATCAGCACGCTCTTGTATCATCAAGGCCAGAGTATCAAATGAGGAATCAAGCGATCTCAGCAGTTTCTTCACCACCTCGTGGTCGGTGATGTCAGTGGCACCAAGTGCTTGAAGCTCATTTGAGATGTCAGTGAGGCGATCGAAGGTTTGTTGAACATTCTCATTGTCGAGTCTTTTGAAGCGGTTGAAGAGATTGCGAAGAACATCAACTCGAGAGTCACGCTGTGTTGAGACTCCTTCATTTACTTTGGACAGCCTATCCCAGATAAGCTTAGCAGTTTCCAAAGCACTCACTCTTCCATACTGTCCTTTGCTCAGATGGCCACATATGATATTCTTCGCTTGAGAATCGAGTTGCTTGAATCTCTTCACATCGGCAGCGTTCAGTGAGGGTGAGACAGAGGGAACACCTTTTTCCACAACATACCAGAGATCGTTATCAATTGCCTCAAGATGCATTCGCATCTTATTCTTCCAGTAGGGGTAGTCCGTCCCATCGAAGGTAGGACACCCAGCAGAGACCTTGATCATACCTGCGGTCGACATAACTAAAACTCCAGGTGGTTAAACCAAAATCACACAGAACAAGGGAGTACCTTGCTCTGATACCAATTGAAAGTGCGTTATATCGACTAGAGGGGGGTGAATAGGCGATTTTTATAAATTCTTCACTGAGGAATTTGTGGGTGAGGAAATTCCTTAGCGAAGAACTACTTGCAGCGGAATAAGTACTCAAAAGTATGCATAGCAGAACACAAGCATAGTCATCATGATGAAATGAAAACAAGCACAGAGTACAGAAAGCGTAAACACAGGATAACACAGGATGAAGACAAACAGACTGAGGAAATTGAACTGAGGAAATTGAGAAAGTCTTCAGTCAAAGTCTTCAAACACAGATATGAACAATTGCACAACACAGGAATGAGGAAATGAAAGAGTTGAGGAAATAGAACCAGTTGGCTTGGTGAAGACAATGATTTGGTAGACCAGTTCCAACTGCTGTCTCAGTTGTACGTCTGGTTGGAGCGGCTAGGTATTTAAACCTGAGGACACCCAGTCCCGGACACACAGTCCTCACCGTATTCTCCTTGAACTAAGGTCACACAGACCTCGTCCAATCACTCGTGGTAAGTCTTCAGGTGACTTCCGAACCTTCACAAACTCGGTCACTCGGCGATCCACAATTTCCTCTTGGATGCTCTAGACCATGACGCCTAACCGTCTGGAAGAAGCACAGTCTTCAAAGGTAACAAGCGTCGGATCCACGCAGGATCAATCTCTTCAGTGATGCTCAATCACTTTGGGTTTGTAGGTGTTTGGGTTTGGGGTTTTTCCTCACTTGATGATTTTCGCTCAAAGTCCTCGGAGGATGGGACGCTCTCAAATGACAAGTGTCAGTTTCTCTCGGAGCAGCCAACCAGCTAGTGGTTGTAGGGGGCGGCTATTTATAGCCTAGGGAGCAGCCCGCATGATAAGACATAAATGCCCTTCAATGATATGACCGTTAGGTGGGTAGATATTTTGGGACAGCTGGCGCATAGCACAGCAACGGTCGGAAATTTGAGGTTCAAATTCCTCAGGGCTATCATGTTCCTCACTGTGTAGGCAATCCGCACTGGCGAATTCCTAACTCCTCAGTCAGAACAAATTCCTCAGAGACCAGAAGAACTTCGTCTCTGTCACTGAAGAATATGACTGAACTGTATGAGATTTCCAATGGCTTCACTCGAAGGGATTGGTAGGTGTAGGATTTTGAGTTGAGCATCACATGGAAATTTTTCCTTAGTATTTCCTCGACCCCCTTTAACAGTACGGTGTTTCCTATGACACAAGAAAGAGAATGAAACTACGAAAACAAAAGTCTTCACGCTTCATGTTCCTCAAAAGAATACCAATTCTTCAAGGTCACACCAATTTCTTCACTTTCAAAGTCTGCAGAAAGTCTTCAGAAATCCAAGTCTTCAGTCGAAGAACTTCATTTTTAGGGGTCGACTTTCACTGTAATTATCAAACTCCTCATAGACTTATAGATCTGTGTATACTCACAAATGCATTAGTTCCTTAACCTATAAGTCTTCAATACACCAAAATCACTAAAGGGCACTAGATGCACTTACAGCAACCGAGCTCCACCTCCTGCTTCCACCTCCTGCTTTCTTTCGCCCGCCCTCGTTCGAGCGCCTGGAGACGCCCAGCACATTCTCACTCACTCCCCTGCCTCTCTGGTGCCTCTCTCCCTCTCTAGCCCCTGCTCCCCGCGACCACCCGAGAGCCCCGCTGGCCACCGCTGCCGCCCGCATGGCCGTCGCCATTCACTTGCCCCCTGCCATGTCCATCCGAACCGCATCAACGCCGCGCCTCTACAAGCAGAAGATCGGGACCGTGGAAGCTCTACATCATCGGCATTAAGCTCATCCTCGCCACCTCTGTTCGAAGCTCATCGGCGTCGATCCATCGTCTCCGGAGCGTCCCCGGCCACACCGAGCTTCTCCTCGTCCCCATCGTGAGGCCCTCTCCCCTCACCCCTCTATCCCGTGCTCAAACTCATGTCGCAGCCACTGTTCCACCGCAACCGAAGCTCGCCGCCACCGTGGCTCCTCGCCTCTATGGCCAGGGCACCCAAATCTTGCGTCCGAGCACATGGTTGTGCTCCTACTGGTCCGTAGTTGCCGCCCCGCTGCTTAACTTGCTCCGCCACATGCTCTAGCCGCAGCTGCCGCACACACCGAACTCCGGCCACCGCTCAAGTGCTCGCCGTCGGCGAACCAGGCCACCCCGCGACCTTCTGACACCTCCCCTGGTTGCGGGAGAGCACGAGCTTGCCTCCGGTGCCCTCAGTGCGTCCAGTCGTGGCCGGAGATGGCCGGCCGGCGATCGCCGCCACGCCGGATTAGCGTCGCCGGTTAGCCACTGGTTAACCCCAGCATTAGCACTAATTAACACGCCCCCCTCAAAGGCGTTGACAGCCGGGCCACGCATTGGTCAAAGCCACAGTCAACGCGGGATTAGACCCGTTTAACCACTGTGTCACTGACATGTGGACCCGACGTGTCAGGTTTGACCTGGTTGACCGCAGTTGACCTATGACGTCATGGTGACGTAGTGCTGACGCAATAATACATTTTCTGGACTGGAAATAAACTATGAAATTCCAGAAAATACTTAAAACTTTGAAAAAACATAGAAATTAATATATAGCTCCAAATGAAATAAATTATATATGAAAATGATCAGAAAATCCAATCTTTCCATCTGTACCATTCGCATGCTTGTTTGAACA
This sequence comes from Triticum aestivum, assembly GCF_018294505.1. Classification (NCBI taxonomy): domain Eukaryota; kingdom Viridiplantae; phylum Streptophyta; class Magnoliopsida; order Poales; family Poaceae; genus Triticum; species Triticum aestivum. The sequence continues at coordinate 271,319,209 of NC_057799.1, read as the reverse complement.
ACTTATAGCTGCTGAATTGGACAAATCAATAAATGGCACTTGAATATTAACATATGGAGTTTGAATTTGAACCTAGGGTTCAAACCAACTTCATTTAACCTGTTGCTAGATGCATTAGCTCAATCAACAGCATATTGCCATGTCACATTCATGCATCATATTGTTGCATTGCATTGATTGTGTTCCTTCTCTGTTTGCCGGTGTTGTTCCCCCTCAGTAGACGTTGTCCCGACCATATGATCGATGACACCGATGAAGAGCTATACTATCTTCAGAAGTGCCTGGCAAGCAAAATCCCCTTGTTCATTCCGATACAATCCCACTCTCTCGCTTCTGCTCTCTTTTACTGCATTACGACAACAACGCTTCAACTATTACATGGTGCGGTAGTTGAACCCCTTTCCTCTGCATGACCTGTCATTGCCACAGTAAATAGATGAAACCCACTAGCATGAGTAGGAGTTGTTTGAGCCCTGATGTGCCTACTCATTCATGCTTGTTGTCATGCCTGCTACTGCTTAGAGTTGAGTCAGATCTGATTCGTCGGGGATGAATTGGAAAGTTGTGAACATGTCCTACTATTGAGAGCTAAGTGTGTGAACATGATTTGGTAAAGGTAGCAGTGAGAGGCCATGTAGGAGTACATGGTGGGTTGTCTCATTGAAACCGTCCTCAGGAACTGAGTTCTGTGTTTGTGATCCATGAATAGCTGCTACCACACATTGGGTTCCGGTAACTCGGCCCCTCTGAGCTTATTAATCAACCTGATCCCTGTCCAGGAGTTGCAACTAGTTTCTGGTGTTTGTAGGTAGTGCTAGTAGTCTACCAAGTGGCACCCGGTACAGGTGGGCTTGGGACAGACTAGGTGCAGTGGCACGGTGTACCAAGCGTCACACATTTGGTGTGCTTGGGAACCCTGCTCACATCATTTGGGGCCGTGAGCGACACCCCGGCCGGATCTCCTTGCGGATGGAACCCGAATAGGCGATAAACCTGGACTAGAGACTTGCATGGTTAGTCAGGTCATGGCCGACACCCTCGCCAGGCTTCCGCTTGAAGGTTACCGAGATACATGACGTGTACATGGCGGTAAGTGGCGAGAGCGTGTGTGAAGAAGTACACCCCTGTAGGGTTAACATCATCTATTCGAATAGCCGTGTCTGCAGTAAAGGACTTCTGAGTTGCCTGTACAGTTCATAGACAAGTGAAAGTGGATACTCTAAAACGCGCAAGATAAGCGTGAGTGCTATGGATGGCGTTCTCGTAGGGAGACGGGAGCGGATCCATAGTGGTGTATTGATATGGTGAATATGTGGACTCGTGTGCGCCACCTCAAAAGAGTTACCAGCAGTCGTAGTTCAGGATAGCCACCGAGTCAAAGCTGGCTTGCTGCAGTTAAACTCCACCACCCCTTTGTTGATACTTATGCATATGTAGCTAGTTCTGATGTAAGTCTTGTTGGGTACATTTGTACTCACATTTGCTTAATTTATGTTTTTGCAAAGAGACTTCAGTCTCACTTGTAGTTCCGCGTGGACTTCGATGTTTAGCTTGTTACCTCAGCTACGTTCTTGTACCCTTGGGAGGGTCTTGTAGATAGTCAGGCTTCTCAGCCTTTTTCATTTGTAGTTGTATGTACTCAGACATGTTTATGCTTCCGCTTGTTGCTTGTATACTCTGTATGTTGGGTCATGAGACCCATGTTTGTAATCCTTGGCTCCTCGGAGCCTAATGAATAAATACTTTGAGTTGTAGAGTTTTGTTGTGATGCCATGTTGTATTTGCACATATCGAGCATATTGTGTGTATGGTTTTAAATGCTTGGTGTGTGTGGGATCCGACAACCTAGTTGTTTATTCTTGGTAGCCTCTCTTACCGGGAAATGTCTCCTAGTGCTTCCACTGAGCCATGGTAGCTTGCTACTGCTCCGGAACACTTAGGCTGGCCGGCATGTGTCCTTCTTCGTTCCTATGTCTGTCCCTTCGGGGAAATGTCACGCGTTGTTCCTTTAAGTCCTTGTAGCTTGCTACGACTTGGGTTCATACGTTGATGATCGACACGTTCGTTGCTGGGTCATGTATGCCTGTCCCTGTAAGTTAGCGCCACCTTGGGTTTACAACTAGTCATGTCGGCCCGGGTTCTCAGTCATATGGATGCTAGCGACACTATCATATATGTGAGCCAAAAGGCGCAAACGGTCCCGTGCCAGGTAAGGTGGCACCCATGGGAATATCGTGCGTGAGGCCGCAAAGTGATGTGATGTGTTAGATTCTAGGTCAGTGTGACTTAGGATCGGGGTCCTGACAGCTTCGGTATCAGAGCCTGACTGCCTGTAGGATTACCAAGCCAAACTGGTCAAAGTCGTGTCTAGAAATGCTTTAGCTATATAAGGGAATTGATTGTGGAAGGGAACATAAGGCTCTTTTTACTCCTTATACCTTATGTCCTTCTGATCCGAGTCATCCTATCTTTCCTACGCGGTTAAGAACTAGGCTTCTCATCTTTCTATCAGGTTCACGTGTTACTAATCCGTAGACTCATAGGATTGTTGGTTTCAAGCCTCATTTCAGTTCCTACTATTTCCGTGTGTTGACAGTTGATCTAGGAACCTTAATATTGTGATGTTGAGTGGTTATGCCACCATTTTGCAGGATGTCTCAAATCTTTTTGAGCATTTACAGCTGTTATGTTGTCCGAGTCATCCCAGGTTTCTAAATAGTATGATGCATTTGTAAATCCCTTCTTCCCATTCCCAATGTTCCTTTGGGCCAGATTAACCACACTAATCGGTGAGTTGAGGTACTCTGATGCCTTGACATATATGTTGGAGCTATTATTATGACCCTAGGTGTCTTAGAGAACCACTCAGTAATCTAGCAATGCTTTGTATCCTCCGTGTGATGATTCTGGCCATTATTCTTGAAAGCATCTTGTGATGTTATTTAGTTGGTAGGTATTCTATTTCTGGGTTCTTGAACCCAAGATTCACTCTACTTACTTCTTGTCGATAGTGTTTGCTTGTTCCTTTAGGGTATTAGTAACCTTTGTGATAGTCTTTGAGGTCCGTGGTATATCATTCTTCCAATACCATGAACTGCTTATGGCAAAAGTTCTTTGAGGTCCAGCATGTGTCCTTCTTCGTTCCTGTGTCCGTCCCTTCGGGGAAATGTCATGCGTTGTTCCTTTAAGTCCTTGTAGCTTGCTACGACTTGGGTTCATACGTTGATGATCGACACGTTCGTTGCTGGGTCATGTATGCCTGTCCCTGTAAGTTAGCGCCACCTTGGGTTTACGACTAGTCATGTCGGCCCGGGTTCTCTGTAATATGGATGTTAGCGACACTATCATTTACGTGAGCCAAAAGGCGCAAACGGTCCCGGGCCAGGTAAGGTGGCACCCGTGGGAATACCGTGCGTGAGGCCGCAAAGTGATATGATCTGTTACATGCTAGGTCGGTGTGACTTTGGATCGGGGTCCTGACACGAAAGTACGGACCCTAGGCCTCATTTTCAAGCATGGCAATACCGTTTTTGTGCCAGTTTACTATTTGCTACCTTGCTGTTTTTATTCATTCAGATTATAAAAACATATTTCTACCATCCATATTACAGTTTTATCACCATCTCTTCGCCGAACTAGTGCACCTATACAATTTGCCATTGTATTGGGTGTGTCGGGGACACAAGAGATTTCTTGTATTTGGTTGCAGGGTCGTTTGAGAGAGACCATCTTCATCCTACACCTCTCACGGATTGATAAACCTTAGGTCATCCACTTGAGGGAAAATTGCTACTGTCCTACAAAACTCTGCGCTTGGAGGCCCAACACGTGTCTACAAGAATAATGTTGCGTAGTAGACATCAAGCTCTTTTCCGACGCCATTGCCGGGGAGGTGAATGCTTGAAGGTATATCTTTAGATCTTGCAATTGAATCTTTTAGTTTCTTGTTTTATCACTAGTTTGGTTTATAAAAAGAAAACTACAAAAAATGGAATTGAGGTTGCATCATATTATTGATCATCTTTATAATATCTTTCTTGAAAATGATGGACCGGAAAATTGTCCTCAATTTATAGAAGAAGAATTCAATAAAATGTTTGGCACAAAATATTTGAATGATGAGCATGATTGCAATGTTGTTAGTATGAATTCTTTGAATATCCACGATGCTAATGATGATTGCACAAGTCATGACAAAAATGTTACTTATAAGCATGTCACTTTTTGTGGAGTGAACTGGGAGTGCAATTGCACACCAAAAAGGGAAGATAGATTTTGTAAGAAGCATAAATATTTAGAAACAAAAAAGTTGCAAGAGAGGCTAGATGATTGTGCTGAAAGATGTAATTTTTTCGCCATCCTTGTGAACTTTGCAATGAACTTGGTCATTTAAATCTCCAATGCAAATTATTTCATGATCAAATCGTGTCCAAAAATTGTGATAACTTGATTACCCTTGAGCATCATAAAGAGCTTAGTCTTCTTTTGGGGTATGAAGAAATGAAACGTATAACTAAGGGTTTTCCAAATCCCGAGAGTTTTCTTGATTTTAATCTAGAAGAAATTTATATGTTTTGTGCGGTAAATTGCATTGATAATCCTTATATTGCCAACTACCTAAAGACAAGAAAAAATGGAATATGAAGAGAGTACTAATGAAAGGGAAAATGTTTCCCAATACCCTCCTAGTGTTTATTATGATTAATCAGGTAATGAGGAGGAGCTTCCTATCCAATCAATCTCTTCAACAAGAAGCTTGAAAAAATTAATTAAACCCACACATGATGTGGTGAAGAAGAAGAAGAAAAGAAAGATAAAGGTAAAAAGGTATGTCTCCCAAATAATGTTGCTCCTATCACCATTGTGCCTCATGAAATTGGATCAAATATGTTGATGGAGGATGATGATATTGAGTATGATTTTGTGATACCTACTACTTTTTGTAATGATTATGATTGGGAAGACAACGATATCCCTTATGATCTTGAAAATCTTTTTAGCAATTGCTTGGAAGAATATGATAATAATGTTTGCTATACTATTGGTGCCATTCATGCTATTGATAAGAATGATTGTGATGATATGCAAAACTACAAGCGTGGGGATGCTATGTTTAATGAGTATGACATGTTTGAAGATTTATTTGCTGGAAATAATGCTTGTCCTAAGCTTGGGGATGCTTTGCTTAATAAATATGATCTTTTGATTCCTTCTACTTTCGATAAGAAAATTTATTATGATGATAGCATGCCTCCTATTTATGATGATTACAATGATAAAAGTGGGTTTGGAAGAGTGTCAACTCTAGGTAGTAGTGATCCCACTATTTTGGAGGGTGTTGAATCTTATTATAATATTGATGAAAGTGTATTTGGAGAGGTCATGACTTTATTTAGTGATACATCCACTATTTTGGAAGAGGTTTCAATTGACTATGCCAATAAAGTTGCTATCGATGATGATTATTATGATGACATGTATGCCATAAAGAGTGATAAATATTCTATTCTTGTGCATCGTGAAAAGAGTGTTGTATGTGATAGTTATATTGTTGGATCCACTCATGATGTTTCTGAAAATTATTATGAGGAAGGAACTTATGCTCTTACATATCTCAATAATATCAAGTTTCTTCTCTATGTGTTGATTGTTTTGAAGTTGCACTTGTTTTGCCTTCCTATGATAGTTGATTCTTGTTCCCATATGTTGTTTGCTCACAAAATACCTATGCATAGGAAGTGGGTTAGACCTAAATGTGCTAGTCATATGCTTCATGATGCTCTCTTTATGTTTCAATTCTTATCTTTTATGCGAGCATCATTGAAATCATCATGCCTAGCTAAAAAGGCATTAAAGACAAGCGCTTGTTGGGAGACAACCCAACACTTTTACGTACTGTTTTTGTGTGTTCACATGATTATGATACTGTATTGATCATGTTTTGTTGCTTTTGTTTCAATAAAGTGCCAAGTAAAGCCTTTGGGATCATGTTGGGTGATAGTTAATTTTATCTTGCTGAAAAACAGAAAGTTTTGCGCTCACGAAAATAAGTCTCAATTTTAACAAAAGAGTGCTTTTGAGTTGATTCTTTTTGTATAAGTTTAATATACAAATTGCTCACGTGTTCATAATTGTTTCATAATTTTTGGAGTAGCAGAAGTATTGTAGTTATCCAGATCATTACAGACTGTTCTGTTTTTGACATATTCTGTTTTCAATGCATAGTTTGCTTGCTTTCTAGTTTCTATGGCTTATATTGCTCAATACAAATTGTGGAAATGATATGATACAGTAGGCATTGTGTGGAAACAATTATGAATCTTTTCTTTGACAGTACCAAAGTGATATGGTTTGCTCTTTATCATACTAACCTATCTCACGAAGTTCCGTTAAGTTTCGTGTGATTGAAGTTTTCAAGTTTTGGGTGAGATGTCGATATGAGGAGAATAAGGAGTGACAAGAACCTAAGCTTGGGGATGCCCAAGGCACCCCAAGGTTATATTCAAGGAATATCCAAGCAACTAAGCTTGGGGATTCGCCGGAAGGCATCCCCTCTTTCGTCTCCAACATTATCGGTAACCTAACTTGGAGCTATGTTTTCATTCGTCACATGATATGTGTTTTGCTTGGAGCATCACTTTATTTTGTTAGGATTTGCTTCCTGTTATTTAGAATAATGTTTTTCATCTCTTATTTCGATAAAAATGGCATTGATAGCCTTTACTATGCTTATTTTACAAGTCTACATGTTATTGTTTGAAAACAGAAAGTTTACATCTGTTGCAAAAATTCCCTAGTAAAGTCAGAATGCGATAAAATGTTGAAACTTATTGCAAATTAAGCTCTAATAAATTTTCTACGGTGTGGTATATTTTCATAATCTTTGGAGTTAGAGAAGTATTGATAGTCTTGCATTCTTACAGACTGTTCTGTTTGACAGATTGCTGTTATGTTTGCATTGTTTGCATATGTTTGCCTGTTTAATGATTCTATTTGAGGATAGAAGTAATAAATATGCAGAGGCATTTAGTATGCAATGTTAAATAATAATTTTAGTGATTTTTAAAGTAAAGAATGATAAGGTTGTGCATTGATTTATACTAACTTATCTCACGAGTTCTTGTTGAGTTTTGTGTGGATGAAGCTTTTGAGATATAGGAAAACGGTGATATGAGAAGAATTGAGGAGACACAAAAGCTCAAGCTTGGGGAAGCCCAAGGCATCCCAAGATAATATTCAAGAAGTCTCAAGCATTTAAGCTTGGGCATGCCCCGGTAGGGATCCCACCGTTCTTCATGAACAACTATAGGTTAGTATCGATTGAGCCTATGTTTTTACTTCTTCACATGAGTTGTGCTATTCTTAGAATGTCATTTTATTTTCTTTTTGCTTGTTGTTTTAATAAAATACTTAGTCCTGAAAGTTTTTAAATAAAATAGAGTCCTCAAATAGTTGCCAAGGAGGCTAAGTAAGTGGCATTCACATCCCGTCAACGAATCTCTTTTCTTTGGAATTTCTCTTGTGCTTCACCTATATCCTATGAGTAAATTGTTGAATAAATTGAATGTCATGAAGTTGAAATAATATCATGCCTAGTGGTAGCTTCACATTGGGTTTATAAAGTGAAATCTTTTGAGGCTTGACAATGACAATTTTGGTCATACAAGCAATTCACGAATAATTAGTATAAGGAAGAGAACTTTCACATGCAAATACACTATCTTGGAAATCTTTTGTGATTTTGAGCCCCCATCGAAATATTATATGCCAAAATTGTAGACGTTGGACAAGGAAGACAACGTAATGATTTATGTTTGTTCATATTCACATAGAAATGATATTGTCATAGATCCTTCAACCTGTGGTGCTTGCCCCCCATCTTTGCTTGCCAAAAATTCCACACCAAGTAGAGATACTACTTGTGCATCCAAAAACCCTTAAACCCAAATCTTATTTTCAAGAGTCCACCATATGTACCTAAGGATTGAATAAGATTCTTCAAGTAAGTTGTCATCAGTGCAATAAGGCAATAAAAATTGCTTCTAAAAGTGTGAGATCATTTAGTGTAAGAGAAAATTGAGTGTTGTATGAACTTGTGATGGCAAAGAATAAAAGCGACAGACTGCATAATAAAGGTTCCTATCATAAGGGGTACTATAACGTGACGTTCTTTTGCACTAAGGGGTTTAGCATACAAGCAAATAAGCGCATGGAAACTGTCGGATCACGGGTTCCGGCAAAACCCTCGAGGTTCGAACACTGGGGTGCGCGCGAAGATCTCCTCCCTACCGATCCACGCCCTAGCTCTCTAAGATCTCGCGGACGTACTCGATGAACTCGCAAGACAAAGACACAAGATTTATACTGGTTCGGGCCATCGTTGTGGTGTAATACCCTACTCCAGTGTGGTGGTGGTGGATTGCCTCTTGGGCTGATGATGAACAGTACAAGGGGAAGAACAGCCTCCTGAGGTTGAGGTGTTCTTGTGCTTGACGAACTTGTGTGGGTGAGATGCCTCTGAATGAGTCACCCCCTACTGTGGTGGCTAGTTCTACTTATATAGGCCCTGGTCCTCTCCCCAAATATTGAGCCGGAAGGGAGCCAACAACGGCCAATTTGAAAGGGGACAGCTAGTACAGCTTATCTTGACAAAAGCGGTCTTCGCCTGCAAAAGGCTCTGGTGGTGACGCCGTCTTGGGCTCCATGGTGACCTCCGTCTTGCCGTCTTGCTGTTCTTGGTCTTGTTGCACCGATATGGAAACCTTTGCTTGATGCCTCGGTACTCCGCGCCTGCGCTTGCCCCCTTGGCACCAAAGAGGAAACGAGGACACTGCGTGTGCTGGCGCCCGCCTGGCGCCCCCCTGGTCTCGATCGTCATGGCTCACGTCACGAGGACCTCGCGAGGTTTGCCTTGCCTTGATCTCCCCGCCCCTCGCGTGCTTGCCTAGAGAGGCCGCTCCTGAGGAGGTCTTGTGTCATCCGCCTCGCGAGACTTGGCCCCTCGCGAGGGTCTTGAATGCCTTGTCGATGAAGATGGGCCATACGGGCCTGCTAGCTCAGCCACGCCGTGGGCCGCAGGCAGGCAAGTCTGGGGACCCCCGTTCCCAGAACACTGACATCAGCCCCCGGGCCCAAGGCGCGCTCGGGCTTGGCTTCGAGGCGAAGCCAAAGGGCAAGCGCGGAGAGCCACGGGCCCCAAAAGCCTTCGGCCTCAGTTGACGCATGGCGGCTGATTGGACGTGGGCGTCTCCGCTCCCCCACACTGCCTCGGCAACTGCTCGACTTGACAAGTCCCTGCGACATGCAAGGAAAACCATCATTACCTATGATCGTGTGAGGCGCCGGTTGGCCTTCTTCCGCTATAAATGGGAAGGGGGCAGAGCCCTCGTCGCCCACTTCTTCCCATTCCGCCTACTTCTTCCTCCTTCGCTCCACCACCGACTCCAATGGCGCCGTCGAAGAGGTTCTCCGCCGCGGAGAAAGGAAAGGCCCCTCGTGAGGGGCCCGGCTCCCCAGCGCCCAAGCGGGGACGCGACCGTCCCCGCAAGCACACCACGACTCCCGCCATGGCCCGCTGCGCGTGGTGGGGGTCGCTCCGATCGTGGCAGCCCCGTCGATGAGGTGAGACGTGCCGTGGTTGCGCGGCTTCCCCGGCCACGCTTCCACTCGACAGAGGTGCTGCCGGAGTTTGTTGTCTGGTCGGAGGATCCGGCCGGCAACTGGCTTCAGCTTCCGCGCTTCTTTGTCGACGAGCTGTTGGCCTCTAGTCTAGGCGAGCTCTAGTTGCAGGCGGACGGCTGCTACAGCAGGGCCTCCTGGGTCGCGGTTGAAGTCTCCGCCGCGGGCAACATAGCTCTGGACCGCGGTTGGCAGACGTTCGCCCGCGCGCGCGGCCTGGGCAGGCGGTGCACCCTCCATTTCAAGTATGACGGTGATGCGACCCTGTACGTGAGGGTGTTTGGGGAAGATGGTCGCCGTGCTGGGTGCTGCCCCGAGACGAACGACGGCGAGGAGGTGCTCGGTCTCAGCGATGGCCGCGACGAGGGCGAGCCCGCCTGCCGCGCCTCGTCCAGCTACGGTGACTCTTCTCTTGGCGAAAGCTCCAACAGCGGCGGCTACCACCAGCCGCCATGGCGCCGCGCTCGCCTCGAAGCTGGTAGCGGGTCGTCTCATCGCGGTGCCTCCGTAAAGCGCGAGGAGGGATCCTGCTGAGCTCTTGACGTCGCTGGAGGCCTGCCCCCGTGGTTCGCTGCAACGCTGCTTTTGTTTTGTTCCTGTTTTCATTCCTGCATCAAAATGAAACCAGTATGGGCCCGGAGGGGCGTGTATCGAACTGTGATTCCTTAATCATTACGCTATGCTTGTTATTTCCGTGCTGTGTCGTTATTTTGTGCGGATGTAACTTAGCCTGGCGCGTTCGGGGCATCCTCTTGTTCACGAAGCACTTGTTTCCTCGTGCCCGTCTTGGCTTAGTGGTTGCTCAGGAACTGCAAAAAATTTGTTAGGAAGCTCGCTAGGAGACTTATCGCTTACCCGAGCCTTGACCCAGCGCTTCATATCGTGGTACCCGAGGGGCACGGATTAGGAGAGATGTGCCGGCTTGTGGGCTCGAATGAGGGTGCCTCACGAGAAAGCAGACTGAAGGCAGAGAGAAGGACCAACACAGGAGGAAGAAATCCTCGTGAAGGCACCTGCCTAGCCCCCTCGCGAGGTATGCGAGAGAGAGAACACAAGCGAACTAGATTCGGAAAAGGCGGCAAAAGGTGACAGAACCAAATCAGCAAGGAACACCAGAAGCAAACTTCGATTAAGAGAAGGCGAACCAACTACGAAAAGCAAATGAAAAGCCGCGTCCGGCACCTAGTCTAGTCTCCAAGTCTTCTCACCAGCGCAGAGCTAAGTGCTGCCACTAGGCGTGGGAGGGAGCCCCCGAGGCCTGAGGGCGGCACTCCTGAGACTCCGGGGTGTGTACAGCGCCACTCATTATTACGTGAGAGTGTCACGGGCGGTGATTCTTCACAGGCACCGGGCCTTCTTCACAAGCACTGGGCCTTTCTTCATAGGCACTGGGCCTTGCTTCATGGGTAGAACCTCCGGAGGTGCTGGATGTTCCAGGCGTTCTGGATGGGTACCCCGTCCTGCGTCTCCAGGCGCACAGCGCCAGGCCTGGAGACATGGGCGACCCTGAATGGGCCCTCCCACATGGGTGAGAGCTTGTGCAACCCTTCCCTGGAGAGAACCCGCCTCAGGACGAGGTCGCCCACCTCGAGCGTCCTAGAGCAGATGTTGCGGCAGTGGTACCGCCGCAGCGCCTGCTGGTACCTTGCTACCCTCAGTGCAGCTTCGCGACGACGCTCCTCCCCCAGTATGAGGTCCATCCCCCGCGTGGCATCCTGCTGCGTTTCATCGAACGCCAAGACCCGTGTGGAGCGATGCTTGACCTCGTGAGGGAGGACCGCTTCGGCTCCGTAGACAAGGAAGAATGGGGTCTCGCTCGTCGGCTTAGTGGCGGTGGTGCGGATGGACCACAGCACGGACCGGAGCTCGTCGTGCCAGCCCCTGCCGTAGGCCTCGAGCTTCTTCTTGAAGGTCCTTGTCTTGAGGCCTCTCAGGACCTCCGCGTTGGCGCGTTCAGCCTGGCCATTGCTCCTGCGGTGTGCCACCAAAGCATAGCAGAAACGCGTTCCAAGGTTAGCACATTATGTTTTGAAGAGGTTACTAGTGAACTGCGAGCCGTTGTCGGTGATGATGCAGTTGGGGACCCCGAAACGGCTCACGAGGCCCATGGTGAACTTGACCGCGGAACCGGCTGGGATGGTGCGGACGGCTTCCACTTCCGCCCACTTGGTGAACTTGTCGATGGCGACGTAGAGGTAGCGGTAGCCCCCTGGCGCTCGAGGGAATGGCCCAAGATATCCAGCCCCCAGACCTCGAACGGCCATGTGAGCGGTATAGTCTGGAGGCCCTGAGCTGGCTGATGGATCTGCTTGGCGTGGAACTGGCAAGCTTCGCAGGACTTCACCAGCTCAGCTGCGTCGTTGAGCGCCATGGGCCAGTAGAATCCACTGTGGAATACCTTGCTGACGAGAGTCCGCGATGACGAGTGGTGTCCGCAGTCCCCGCCGTGTATGTCAATCAGCAACTCCTTCCCCTGGTCCCTGGAAATGCAATGCGGCGAAACATCATTTGGTCGCTTACTGTACAACTCACCGTCCTGGATGCAGTATGCCGTGTGTTGCCGGGCCACGCGCTCTGCGTCCTCTTCCTTCTCCGGTAGCACCCCTTGCATCAGATATTCCTTGAATTCCTCGGTCCAACATCCCTCTTGGGGCTCGAGCGCCAAGAGCAGGCGAGCTCCTGAGGTCGGGCCACAAGCTGGGGCCCCCGTGGCAGGAGGTTGTGGGAGCTCCTCCCGAGGCCGTGCTGTGCTTGAAAGTGGTGGCGTCGCTAACTGCTTGAAGAGCTGCTCCTCAAAGACGCCAGGCCCTTGGGGCTGCCGCTTGGATGCCCTCCGGGCGATGTCGTCGGCTTCCTTGTTGGTGCCACGGGGCACATGTTGCACCTCCAGGCCTAGGAACTGCTTTTCCATCTTACGTACTTCTGCGAGGTATGCCTCCATGTGCTCGTCCTTTGGCTCGTACACTTTGTTGGAGAAGTTGACGAGGAGCTGTGAGTCGCCCCTAACGGTCAGGCATTTCATCCCTAGAGCTGCCGCGGCCTTCAGGCCAGCTATGAGGCCTTCGTATTCTATGATGTTGTTGGAGAACTTCTCGCCCTGCTGAAAGCAGAGCTGCACAGCGTAGTAGAGCTTGTCCTGCGTGGGCGAGATGAGCACTGCTCCAGCCCCCGCGCCCTTGTGCGCGAAGGCACCGTCGAAATACATGACCCATCCGTCGGGCGCCTCGCTTCCTGGCGAGGTGGACCGGTCCTCGCCTACTTCCAGCATCGGAGCATCCGTCCATTCTGCCATGAAATCAGCGAGCGCGACCCCTTGATGACCCTGGTGGTGCTGAACTCCAACTGGAACGCCTGCAGCTCGATGTTCCACTCGGCGACCCTTCGGGCAGAGTTGGGGCTCGTGAGCACCCTCTCCAACGGGTAGGCCGAGAAGAGTTTGATGGGGTGGCCCTGGAAGTAGTGCCGCAACTAGCGCGAGGCCACCAGGAGCGCGAGAAGGATCTTCTAAGGCATGGGATATCGTGCCCTCGCGTCCAGCAACACCATGCTGACGAAGTACACCGGGTGCTCGACGAGGACAGGCGTGCTGGTGAAGATGGTCGCCGCGCCGGGTGCTGCCCCGAGGCGAACAGCGGCGAGGAGGTGCTCGGTCTCGGCGATGGCCGCGACGAGGGCGAGCCCGCCTGCCGCGCCTCATCCACCTACAGTGACTCTTCTCTTGGCAAAAGCGGCAGCAGCGGCGGCTACGACCAGCCGCCACGCCGCCGCGCTCGCTTCGAAGGTGATAGCGGGTCGTCTCGTCGCCGCGCCTCCGTGAAGCTTCAGGAGGGATCCGGCTGAGCTCGGGACGTCGCTAGAGGCCTGCCCCCGTGGTTTGCTGCAACGCCGCTTTTGTTTTGTTCCTCTTTTCTTTCCTGCATCAAAATGAAACCAGTATGGGCCCGGAGGGGCGTGTATCGAACTGTGATTCCTTAATCATTACGCTATGCTTGTTATTTCCGTGTTGTGTCATTATTTTGTGCGGAGATAACTTAGCCTGGCATGTTCAGGGCAGCCTCTTCTTCACAAGGCACTTGTTTCCTCGTGCCCGTCTTGGCTTAGTGGTTGCTCAGGAACTGCAAAAAATTCATTAGGAAGCTCGCTAGGAGACTTATCGCTCACCCGAGCCTTGACCCAGCGCTTCATATTGCGGTACCCGAGGGACACGGATTAGGAGAGATGTGCCGGCTTGTGGGCTCGAATGAGGGTGCCTCGCGAGAAAGTAGACTGAAGGCAGAGAGAAGGGCCAACACAGGAGGAAGAAGCCCTTGCGAAAGCACCTGCCTAGCCCCCTTGCGAGGTATGCGAGAGAGAGAACACAAGCGAACGAGATTCGGAAAAGGCGGCAAAAGGCGACGGAACCAAATCAACCAGGAACACCAGAAGCAAACTTCGATTAAGAGAAGGCGAGCCAACTATGGAAAGCAAATGAAAAGCCGCGTCCGGCACCTAGTCTAGTCTTCAAGTCTTCTCACCAGCGCGGAGCTAAGTGCTGCCACTAGGCGTGGGAGGGAGCCCCCGAGGCCAGAGGGCGGCACTCATGAGACTCCGGGGTGTGTACAGACCCACTCATTATTACGTGAGACTGTCACGGGCGGCGATTCTTCACAGGCACCGGGCCTTCTTCACAGGCACTGGGTCTTTATTCACAGGCACTGGGCCTTGCTTCATGGGTAGAACTTCCGGAGGTGCTGGGTGTTCCAGGCGTTCTGGATGGGTACCCCATCCTGCGTCTCCAGGCGCGCGGCGCCGGGCCTGGAGACATGGGCGACCCTGAACGGGCCCTCCCACGTGGGTGAGAGCTTGTGCAACCCTTCCGTGGAGAGAACCCGCCTCAGGACGAGGTCGCCCGCCTCGAGTGTCCTAGAGCGGATGTTGCGGCAGTGGTTTCGCCGCAGCGCATGCTGGTACCTTGCTGCCCTCAGTGCAGCTTCGCGGCGACGCTCCTCCCCCAGTACGAGGTCCATCCCCCGCGTGGCGTCCGGCTGCGTTTCATCGAATGCCAGGACCCATGCGGAGCGATGCTTGACCTCCTGAGGGAGGATCGCTTCGGCTCCGTAGACAAGGAAGAATGGGGTCTCGCTCGTCGGCTTAGTGGCGATGGTGCGGATGGACCACAACACGGACTGGAGCTCGTCGTGCCAGCCCCTGCCGCCGGCCTCGAGCTTCTTCTTGAAGGTCCTGGTCTTGAGGCCTCTCAGGACCTCCGCATTGGCGCGTTCAGCCTGGCCATTGCTCCTGGGGTGTGCCACCAAAGCGTAGCAGATCTGCGTTCCAAGGTTAGCACAGTATGTTTTGAAGAGGTTACTGGTGAACTGCGAGCCGTTGTCGGTGATGATGCGGTTGGGGACCCCGAAACGGCTCACGAGGCCCATGATGAACTTGACCGCGGAACCGACTGGGATGGTGCAGATGGTTTCCACTTCCGCCCACTTGGTGAACTTGTCGATGGCGACGTAGAGGTAGCGGTAGCTCCTGGCGCTCGAGGGAATGGCCCAAGATATCCAGGCCCCAGACCGCGAACGGCCATGTGATCGGTATAGTCTGGAGGCCCTGAGCTGGCTGATGGATCTGCTTGGCATGGAACTGGCAAGCTTCACAGGACTTCACCAGCTCAGCTGCGTCGTTGAGCGCCGTGGGCCAGTAGAATCCACTGCGGAATACGTTGCCGACGAGAGTCCGCGACGACGAGTGGTGTCCGCAGTCTGAAGGGCGTGCAGGTGTAGCAGTACACCCCACACGGGGTGAGGAAGGCTGTATTCTCTACATCTTCCACCGCCATCTTGATTTGGTGATACCCTGAGAACGCATCCAGGAAGCACAGCAGGTCACACTCGGTGGTGGAGTCGACAATCTGGTCGATGCGCGGGAGAGGGAACAGATCTTAAAGGCACGCCTTGTTGAGGTTGGTGAAGTCGACGCACATTCGCTCCTTCCCTCCTTTCTTCGGCAACACGATGGGGTTCGCCAGCCATTCGGGGTACCTGACCTCACAAATGGCACCTGCCGCCTCTAACTTGCGGGTCTCTTGGACGATGAAGGCCTGCTTCTCCGTGGACTGCCGCCTTGCTCGCTGCTTCACAGGGCGCACATTGGGGCATACCCTTAAGTGGTGCTGAATCACCTCTCTCGGGACCCCCACCAGCTGATTGGGCTCCCACGTGAATATATCCTTGTTCGCGCACAAGAACTGCACCAATGCTTCCTCTTGGCTGGGGTTGAGGTCGACACCTATGGTGAAGGTGGCTCCTGAGGACCCATCCTCGTCGACCGGCACCTGCTTGGTTTCTGCCTTGTCTTGGGTGAACAACTACTTCTTCTTGGTTGGCGCGGCCTCCTTGGCCTCGGGGGCACCAGCGCAGACGGGCTGCGCCGCTGCAGCGGTCTTGAAGGCAAGTTTGAGCGCCGTCACGGCCTCCTTGGTGTCCCCCTTGACGGTGAGGACACCTTTGCTTCCAGGCATCTTCTTGAGGTTGTAGGCTAGATGATTCACGCCATGAACTGGGCCAGAGCTGGGTACGCAAGGATGGCGTTGTACGGGCGGCTGATGCGGGCGATGTCAAAGTCGACCAGCTCGGTGCGGTAGTTGTCGCGCGTGCCGGAGGTGACGGGAAGGCGGATCTGCCCCAGGGAGCGGGCAGCGCCACCACCAACTCCTGAGAAAGGCTTGCTGAGGCCGAGCTGCTCGAGCGGCACGTGAAGAAGGCTGAAGGCTTCCACGGAGAGCAAGTTGAGGCCAGCACCGCCGTCGATAAGGGTCTTGGTGATGGCCACGTTGCAGATGGTGGGCGTGCAGAGCATCGGAAGCATGCCCGAGCCGGTGGTGGTGACGGGGTGGTCTTCTGAGCTGAAGGTGAGGTCGGCCTCAGGCGTAGCCCAGCCGGGTGGAGCACCCGAGCGCTTGGAAGCGGCACCAATCTGGCGGAGGAACGGCTTGATGTGGCGATCTGAAGGTGGTGCCTGAGAGCCACCTAGCAGGGCCGCGACCGCATGGTGCGCCGGTGTCGCGTAGCGCGCAGTGAAGAGGTCGCGCAGCTCCTACCAAGACGCCACCGTGGATCCGGGAAGGTTGAGCAGCCAGGCGCGCGGCTCGCCGGCGAGAGCCATGGGAAGCCAGTTGGCCATGACCTTGCCATCACTCCCCACGGTCGGCGCCATCCCCTTTATCTTCTTACATTTGGCCAGGGCCCGGAGGCCCCCGGCCCCGTCGTCAACATCGGCCGTCGGAGCCCGTGGCAGGGCGCTTGCCATGTGGGCAAAGCGCGGTGGCGACGGAGCGCAGATCGGTGGAAGAGAAGCTATGTCGCACCCCTACCTGGCGCGCCAAATGTCGGATCATGGGTTCCAGAAAAACCCTCGAGGTTCGAACACTAGGGTGCGCGCGAAGATCTCCCTACCGATCCACGCCCTAGCTCTCTAAGATCTCGTGGACGAACTCGACGAACTCGCAAGACAAAGGCACAGGATTTATACTGGTTCGGGCCACCATTGTGGTGTAATACCCTACTCCAGTGTGGTGGTGGCGGATTGCCTCTTGTGCTGATGATGAACAGTACAAGGGGAAGAACATCCTCCTGAAGTTGAGGTGTTCTTGTGCTTGACAAACTTGTGTGGGTGAGATGCCTCTGAATGAGTCCCCCCCCCCTACTGTGGTGGCTAGTTCTACTTATATAGGCCCTGGTCCTCTCCCCAAATATTCAGCGGGAAGGGAGCCAACGACGGCCAATTTGAAAGGGGACAGCTAGTACAGCTTATCCTCACAAAAGCGGTCTTAGCCTGCAAAAGGCTCTGGTAGTGACGCCGTCTTGGGCTCCATGGTGACCTCCGTCTTGCCGTCCTGCTGGTCTTGGTCTCGTGGCACCGATATGGAAACCTTTGCTTGATGCCTCGGTACTCCGCGCCTGCGCTTGCCCCCTTGGCACCAAAGAGGAAACAAGGACGCTGCGCGTGCTGGCGCCCGCCTGGTCTCGATCGTGATGGTTCACATCACGAAGACCTCGCGAGGTTTGCCTTGCCTTGATCTCTCCGCCCCTCGCGAGCCTGCCTGGCGAGACCGCTCCTGAGGAGGTCTTGTGTCATCCACCTCGCGAGGGTCTTGAATGCCTTATCGAGGAAGATGGGTCGTACGGGCCTGCTAGCTCAGCTACGCCATGGGCCGCAGGCAGGCAAGTCTGGGGACCCCCGTTCCCAGAACGCTGATAGCAACCTCTGCTTCCCTCTGCGAAGGGCCTATCTTTTACTTTTCAGAATTTACTTTTATGCAAAGAGTCAAAGTTTTTCTCTCTATTCCTTTTTCTTTTTCTCTTTTGGCAAGCATCATGTGGTGAGGAAAGATCTAGGCACATATATCCATTTGAATATGGGTAGCGTGAGTTATTATTGTTGACATCACCCTTCAGGTGAATACGTTGGGAGGCAAAACAATAAGCCCCTATCTTTCTATGTGTCCGGTTGAAACGTTTTGCTCATGTGTATGCGGTTAGTGTTAGAAATCATAGAAGACTATATGATGGTTGAGTATGTGGAGCTCTTACTTAAACTCTGTTGAATAAGTTGAATTGCAATTTCTTGGTGACTAAGAACATAGATTGTTGAGTTTCAAGAGAATTCATTGTTTGAACCTTAACATGCGAATTGGTTGCTACTATAACTTGAGAAGTTTTATAAGAAAGAATTGTTGTTATGATGCTAGGAAAAGTGATTGAAATTGTCATTGATCACACTTGTGCAGTTTGCTAGCATTCACACTTCATAAATTAATTCTTTTATCATTTACCTACTCGAGGACGAGTAGGAATTAAGCTTGGGGATGCTGATACGTCTCCAATGTATCTATAATATATGAAGTATTCATGCTGTTATTTTACCATACTTGGATGTTTTACAATCATTTTATAGCAACTTTATATCATTTTTTGGGGCTAACCTATTGACCCAGTGCCCAGTGCCAGTTGCTGTTTTTTTGCTTGTTTTTTACATCGCAGGAAATCAATATCAAACGGAGTCCAAACACCGTGAAACTTGCTGGAGACTTTTTATGGACTAGAACACCCAAGTTGGGCCAGAGCAGCACCTGGGGGTGCCTCGAGGGGGGCACAACCAACCAGGGCGCGCCTGGAGGCCCAGGCGCGCCCAGGTGGGTTGTGCCCACCTCGGTGGCCTCCCGCACCCCCTCTTTAACCTATAAATTCACAAATATTCCAAAACCCTTCGGGGATAACCTAGATCAGAAGTTCCGCCGCCGCAAGGCTTTTTAGCCACCAAAAACCAATCTAGACCCTTTCCGGCACCCTGCCGGAGGGGGAATCATCTCCGGTGGCCATCTTCATTATCCCGGCGGCCACCACGATGAGGAGGGAGTAGTCCACCCTCGGGGCTGAGGGTTTGTACCAAGAGCTATGTGTTTAATCTCTCTCTCTCTCTCATGTTCTTGAGATGTCATGATCTTGATGTATCGCGGGCTTTGTTAATATAGTCAGATCATATGTTGTTTTCCCCTCTCTATCTTGTTGTGATGAATTGAGTTTTTCCCTGTGAGATTTCGTTGTTATCGGATTGAATACTTTTATGGATTTGAGAACACTTGATATATGTCTTGCAATTGAATACTCGTGGTGATAATGGGGTACCGTATTGATTCACTTGATATATGTTTTGGCACTCAACTCACGGATTCCCGAGGTGACATTGGGGTAATCTATGCATAGGGGTTGATGCACGTTCTTGTCTTTGTTTCGCCGGTAGAAATCATGGGGCACTCTTTGAAGTTCTTTGTGTTGGATTGAGTATTATGAATATGAATTTGCTTTGGTGTTATTTTAGTACGAACTCTAGGATAGATCGAACGGAAAGAATAGCTTTGTGTTATTTTAGTACGAACTCTTGAATAGATCGAGCGAAAAGAATAGCTTCGAGGTGGTTTCGTACCCTACAAACAATTTATTCTTATGTTCTCCGCTAGATAGGAACTTTGGAGTGATTCTTCATCGCACTTTGAGGGGTGGTTATATGATCCAATTATATTAGCACTGTTGAGATATTGCACTAGCGAAAGTACGGACCCTGGGCCTCAATTTGAAGCATTGCAATACCGTTTTTGTGCCCATTTACTATTTAGTACCTTGTTGTTTTTATTTATTCAGATTATAAAAATATATTTCTACCATCTATTACACTTTTATCACCAGCTCTTCGCTGAACTATTGCACCTATACAATTAGCCATTGTATTGGGTGTGTTGGGGACACAAGAGATTTTCTTGTATTTGGTTGCAGGGTCATTTGAGAGAGACCATCTTCATCCTACACCTCTCACGGATTGATAAACATTAGGTCATCCACTTGAGGGAAAAATGCTCCTGTCCTACAAAACTCTGCGCTTGGAGGCCCAACACGTGTGTACAAGAATAAAGTTGCGTAGTAGACATCAACAGGTGTTGGCGCCGAGCCCTCTGCTTTGCCCCGTCGGCTGCTAGAGGAGAAGAAGACGACGACCCCCTGCCAGTGGGTCCTGCTCGCCAGCCTCTGCTCGTTGACCCCACGGGCCCGCTGACGTGGCAAGTTGAGGCGTATTCTAGAGAATGCGTTTTCTTTTAATGAAAGCCTATTTTCTCTCTGATTCAGCCAGGAATACATTTTCCAGAAGCGAAGGCGTGCTTCTTTAAAGTGCGCATTCTATTTCCAGCCGCCAGCCGTAATATTTAAATTGCGAACGTTCACCCGTTAAGAGCATAAATGAATATATTTTTATTTGATTTCTAGCTAACAAATGAACGGTCGTAACTCCGCAACCATAACTCTGAATCAGGTGATTCCAAAGCAAACGTTCTCGTCTCGTCAAGTCCATTCTGTTGATACAAATTTTACTATGTTGTCACATACTATGAATGACCATTTTGCCCTTGCCCTTATTTAGCCCCCTCCGAGAGAGAAGCGTTTCCGGCAAATCGTTCTGCGAGTTCCTCACACCTCTTCCCGGTGGTTTCTTCATTCCCAGGCAGGCCACGATAGCCACTTGCATGATGGCCTTGCAGTAGCCATGCTTATCTTTGTGCCATGATAATTTGCAGCTAGTTCGTTAAGTGATTACTTTCTTATATTATTATCATGTTCTTTTCTGGTAATTATTTTTCCGATGCTAGTGATCATGTTATGTCCATCTGAATTGTTATTATTGTGCTATTCATGATGATCGCTATGCCATGCTCAATTGCATCTAGTAGATTAAATGATTTATGGTTTATAATGTTATGATCCATATGTCATATGGTTATGCTTTCCATCCATGCTCATGTTGATTTCATGCTCACATGCATTGTCATTTCATCATGTTATTCTGTTATGACTCAGCTCCTCATTCAAGTTTAACCGGACTTTAATCGAATTTTAACACCTGTTGGCTGAGTCATCGTGCCATTGAGTCGAGCTGACCAGTGCAGCCACACTTGCATGAATGGGGAGGCCCTAATTTGGTCTATTGTCATGCCTCTCACCTGTGCCTCCAACTAGGGCAGGTTATGTGCGCGCGCTGCCCTGATTAGGTGGGCGGCCATAAGCCTTGTGTGCCCGAGTTGTTTTAGGTGCTTTTGTCCCTGTTTGGGACAGTTTTAGTTTTTCCACGACGGTGGCCGTTGGATCTCTAGAGTGGCATCGGGGCCACCCATGACTTAGCCCAAAGGGGACTTGGTCGGAGTGGCCGGGAGAGGGTCGTTCAATACATCGGTTTTGTCGGAACATCGTTGGTCCACCCGAGTGGGGGTACAGTGTACTAACCTCTGCAGAGTGTATAATCTATCGATAACCGCACACGTGGATATGGGCCCAGTCTGTAGTAGGTCACACTATGGATCAACAGTAATAATAATCTGTCTAATAAACAAACCTGTTTCGATGTGGAAAGAAGTTGAAATATCTTTATGTGATAGAGGATCACAAGGGTATCGTTGATACCGAAGTTGGTTGACATTTATGGTGTCATGTGATGATCCCGAGTAAAGGTCGAGATCCTTGTGGTCATGTGATGATCACTACGGTATTATTAATACCAAGCTTGGTTGAACCTGGGGTGATCGTGTGATGTCCACGATGGCAAGTTGATACATGTGGTGGTTACGAGGTAACCTCCGAACAGAGTAAGTTGGTCTATGATATTTTAAACATGCTGCATGGTAGTATCGTCCTGTTCACATCATGAGTAACATGTTCATGTCATGCTCATCTCGTATTGGTCTAGTGATATCATGCTCATTATTGATTAACCTGTAAATTCCATTTGTTGTTTTGTCTTGATTGCTTTGGTTGATGTGAGCTCGTGAATACATTCAAAGTACTCACCTGGCATCTCGTGCCAGATTGCAGGTCATGCGGTGATTGATGGCTTGTCGAGGATCCCGAGTTTGCGAGCTAGGATATGCATTCCAACCAGAGTCCCTGTGGAGTGGAGCTCATCACCGTCGTCATTATTCCACTGCTAGAAGTTATTTCACTTCCTCAAGTTGTTCTGCTGCTAGCATAGAGCTACCTTGGCAGACGTAGTGTTGTCATGCCGATGTGATCCTTTGTAATACTCAAACCCTTGTACCCCAAGTATTTGTAATAAAGAGCTGATTTGTTATATGTCAAGAAGTGTCGTATTCCAGAACACTTGATCTCTAGGCTGGACTACGGGGTGTTCCGGTCTCTCTGAGCCGGGTGCCACAGGACTTGGTATCAGAGCAGGCCTGGCTATAGGACGCCCTAGTCCGAGTAAGCATTAGAAAGCGGTAGTATAGAGTCTAGTCGGTTTGTTCAATTTGTTCGTTGCATAGCACGCATATAGACTTATTATCTTGTCGCTAACGGTTGATCTTGTGAGTGTAGGTGGTGTGACACCCTGGTTTTTGCCATTTTTACTTTTCTGGAGCTTATTGCAATTTGGTCTGAATTTGAGTTTTTGAATTAACTCATTAGGACTTAACACTTGGGCATTGTTTTGATTTTCACCCAAGTGACTCCTCTCAATCTCAAAAACATCGCTTGCCTCTGATATCTCATAATATTGCCATGAGAATATTTTTGATATAAGAAAAATATTCATTTTCCCTCTAAAAATGACCTATTTCCACTTCTACTCCAAATCAAACCCTATTTTTCTTGTTCCCAAAAATCTGAGAAAATTCCCAAATATTCTTTGGACCATGCCTCATCTTCCCATGCAAAAATATCCTATGGTTATGAGGATTATTTTTTGTTGTAGAAAATCGTTTCCATTCTGGACAGAAAATGCACTTTGTGATGGAAGTGTATTTTTTATTGATCTCCTTGAGCTGAAATTCTTATGGCTTAATGACCTTCCTAAGTAACCCTTAACCTCCAATTTTTTAGCTCCTAACTCTCTCTAGAACTCTGCCAAATATCCTTACAAGTTTCTGTCCAGAAACTTGCAGTGAAGCTCAAGTCGTTCCCTATCGACCTGGCTTTGATCCATCAACATAGAGTGACTAGGCACTGCAAGAACAATCCACTAGACACAATTGAACCTCTCGGGCGCGTCGCGTTGTGCCAGTGCACACGGTGACCGCGTGTGGACACGGCGGCTGGCATGCATGCAGCGTGTTCGGCGCGTCGGCTTGGCCTCGGCCTCGGCCTGCATTCGCCCCAGGCCAACCCCGCTTGTCTCTAACCTTCACGGGCCTTGTTGGGGATATAGCTCCTAGGTGTGACCCGCCTAGGAGGGGCCGGGTTACACCGTTGGCGGCTTAACATTAAGAAGGTCCAAGGAGGCCCATGGAGAAGCACGAAGACGGCGACTCTCGGAGGCATGCCTGGTAAAGGCCCAAGACTTGGGCATGTGAGCTGTTGTATGAAGACTTGTTCTGTAAGGTAGGATTAGTTTGAAACCGAGCCGGCCATGCTGTGTGAGCTCGCTGGGGCTCTGTAAGCCTCTAGGTGTCTACTTGTGTATATAAAGGTGAGACCCGGCGGCGGGTTAACTCAAGAAACAACCAATCGAGAACTAGGTCAAGCGTATTCGCTCCCTTGTAATCGAGACTCAAGCAATACAACTAGAAGCAGGACGTAGGATTTTACCTCATTGTGACGGGCCGAACCTTGGTAAACTCTCTGTGTCCTTTGTCCCATTCAGCCCCTTCAAGCTAACCAAGTTGCGATGGCTCCACACAGAATTCTTTTCACTTGGGCATCTGCCATGACAAATCCACGACAGTTGGCGCCCACCATGGGGCTAGAGCACGGTGGTTTCGAGTTCTTGAAGGGAAGCTTCTCATGGATCAAGGGATATGCCATGGGCCGGATGACCAAGAGTCGCCGTGGCAAGCTCTACATTGACGACGCTGGCTGGGGTCCCGAGGCTGACTCAATCGAGTATGGTTACTGGGTCCCCTTTGGCGGAATTCACGTCTTCATCGGCAAGATTGTAGAGTTGGAGCCTGAGCCAGACATCTGCACCGACACGATAGAGACGGCTCAGCGCGCACGATCCACCAAGATCCAACCCGCCAGGAAGCCTGCTTTTGTTGGTTTTGTTCATGGGGTGGATCTCGAAGAAGGTTCTATGTCAGGTGGAGAGATAGCCATCTACTCAGGTGATGAGTCCTCAACCGGTGAAACCGAATCAATCTATCAATTGCAAGATGGCGGGTTTGGGGGCTGTTCCGATGGCGATAGTATTCCAGACCCCTATGATCCACCGAGCAGGGCTGCTATTTTCATGGCTGGTACACAACAGATGTTGAATTCATCAACTGTTGCGGCTCTGACCTCTAGTTCAACGGCTGCTGCGACGGCCAGGGTGAGCAGATCTATGCGCCCGCCGGCTCTGGTCTTATCCAAGCTCCTAGATGCTTTTGGAAACTATGTTAGCTATGGAGGTAACCCCGGCGACTCAAGCGCAACATAAGGTGGAAGTTGCAAAGCTACGGGATCAGGTAGCTCAGGCTAAGGAGGCGCTTAACACTGAGAATGCTAGGATGGCAACTGAGCGAGCCGCGTTGGAGGCTGAGTCGCAATGGATTCAAGCAGAAACTTTTCGATTAAACTTGGATCAGAATGCATCAAATGATGTTCTTCGAAGGAGGCAGCAGAGCCATCTCCCTTTGGAGTTTGAGGCGAGGAATCTTTTCAATACACCTGGGGCAGGACCAAGTAACCAGATGATGAAGAAAATAGATTGCTTTGTCTAGAGTGATGCTGATAATGAGGCATTTGAGGCGCTTAAAAAACAGTTAGCTGAGCCACCGGTTCTTGCAGCTCCCGTTGAGAAGGAGCCCTTGCTTTTATATGTGGCTTCTAACAGCAGAGTCATTGCTACCTCTTGAGCTTGCATTGGTTTTTTCCCTTGAAGAGGAAAGGGTGATGCAGCAAAGTAGAGTAAGTATTTCCCTCAGTTTTTGAGAACCAAGGTATCAATCCAGTAGGAGACAACGCGCAAGCCACCGAATACCTGCACAAACAAACACCAACTTGCACCCAACGCGACAAAGGGGTTGTCAATCCCTTCACGGTTATTTGCAAAGTGAGATCTGATAGAGATGCGTAAATGGTAAAGTAATATTTTTGGTATTTTTGGTTTATGGAATGGAAAGTAAAGATTGCAAAGTAAAGTAAATTGGAAACTATGGTTGTAGATCGGAAACTCTTATGATGGAAAATAGACCCGGGGCCAGAGGTTTCACTAGAGGCTTCTAGGCTTCTCTCAAGATAGGAATTATTATGGTGGGTGAACAAATTACTGCCGAGCAATTGATAGAAAAGCGCAAAGTTATGATAATATCTAAGGCAACGATCATGAATATAGGCATCACGTCCATGTCAAGTAGACCGAAACGATTCTGCATCTACCACTATTACTCCACACATCGACCGCTATCCAGCATGCATCTCGAGTATTAAGTGCATAAAGAACGGAGTAATCCATTAAGCAAGATGACATGATGTAGAGGAATTAACTCAAGCATTATGATGAAAACCCCATCTTTTTATCCTCGATGGCAACAATACAATACGTGCCTTGCTGCCCCTACTGTCACTGGGAAAGGACACCGCAAGATTGCACCCAAAACTAAGCACTTCTCCTATTGCAAGAAAAACCAATCTAGTTGGCCAAACCAAATAGATAGTTCCAAGAGACTTGCGAAGATATCAAATCATGCATATAAGAATTCATAGAAGATTCAAATAATATTCATAGATAAGCTGATCATAAATCCACAATTCATCGGATCTCGGCAAACACACTGCAAAAGAGTATTACATCGAATAGATCTCCAAGAACATCGAGGAGAACTTTGTATTGAGAATCAAAGAGAGAGAAGAATCCATCTAGCTACTAGCTATGGACCCGTAGGTCTGTGGTAAACTACTCACGCTTCATCGGAGAGGTAATGGTGTTGATGTAGAAGCCCTCCGTGATCGAATCCCCCTCCGGCAGGATGCCGAAAAAGGCCCCAAGATGGGATCTCACGGGTACAGAAGGTTGCGGCACTGGAAAAGTGGTTTCGTGGCTCCCCTGGATGTTTTTGGGGTATAAGAGTATATATAGGAGGAAGATCTAGGTCAGGGGGTCACCGAGGGGCCCACATGGTCGGGGGAGCGCGCCCTACCCCCCTGGGCGTGCCCTCCACCCTTGTGTCCGCCTCTTCTGACTTGCACTCCAAGTCTCCTGGGTGTCTTTTGGTCCAAAAAAAATCATCGCGAAAGTTTTATTCCGTTTGGACTCCGTTTGGTATTCCTTTTCTGCGAATCTCTAAAACAAGAAAAAAACAGGAACTGGCATTGGGCCCTAGGTTAATAGGTTAGTCCCAAAAATCATATAAAATAGCATATTAACGCATATAAAACATCCAAAACAGATAATATGATAAAATGGAACAATAAAAAATTATAGATACGTTGGAGACGTCTCAAGCATCCCCAAGCTTAATTCCTGCTCGACCTCGAGTAGGTAAATGATAAAAACAGAATTTTCCATGTAATTCTCTTTATTGTTGCATGAATGTTCAGATCCGTAAGATTCAAAACAAAAGTTTAATATTGACATAAAAACAATAATACTTCAAGCATACTAACAAAATAATTATGTCTTCTCAAAATAACATGGCCAAAGAAAGCTTATCCCTACAAAATCATATAGTCTAGCTATGCTCCATCTTCAAGACACAAAATATTTAAATCATGCACAACTCCGATGACAAGCCAATCAATTTTTTTATACTTTTGATGTTCTTAAACTTTTTCAACTTTCACGCAATACATGAGCGTGAGCCATGGACATAGCACTATAGGTGGAATAGATGGTGGTTGTGGAGAAGACAAAAAGAAGGAGATAGTCTCACATCAACTAGGCGTATCAACGGGCTATGGAGATGCCCGTTAATAGATATCAATGTGAGTGAGTAGGGATTTCCATGCAACGGATGCACTAGAGCTGTAAGTTTATGAAAGCTCAAAAAAGAAAACTAAGTGGGTGTGCATCAAACTTGCTTGCTCACGAAGACCTAGGGAAATTTGAGGAAGCCCATCATTGGAATGTACAAGCCAAGTTCTATAATGAAAAACTCCCACTAGTATATTTTTTCGATAAAGGGCGCTTTTATTATCTCGAAATGTAGCATCAAGCGGATACAAAGCATTATGAGTAACACTCGGCCTCTGCATAACTAGGATGCACATAGCCCAACACAGAAAGTCTGACAAAATGAATGGAAAAACGACAAATCGGCGACAGTAGAGTCCTATAGACCGACACTATGCCTATGTCGCAAGGGATGGTGGGCCGATCCAGAGATTATGCTGCCACCCATGTTGGGTAAAAACCACCGTAGCCACCTGCTCCAACCGCGTACACACCGCCTTGAACAGTGGTTGGTACTCCACTCGTTGTAGCGTAGACCACGTACGAAGCGAGTGCGTACAACGGAAAATAACCTGGAAAGGAGAAGCATTTTTATCATTGAAAACCAAATCATTTCTACATAGCCAAAGCGACCATAGTAGGGCGTATGCTCCCACCTGTATTAGCGTTTTGAATCTATTTGGAATACCGTCCAACCAATGACCAAAAATATTGGCGACACTTGTGGGCGGATACAAATTTGACGCTATTTGGATGATTGACCACATAGTACGTGCAAACTTGCATTGGAAAAAGAGGTGTTTGATTGTCTCTTCATGAGTACAAAAACAACACTTCTTACTCCCTGGCCAGTTGTGTCGTGCGAGGTTGTCTTTGGTTAGAACAACTCCCCTACGAAGATACCACATGAAGATTTTAACTTTTAGTGGAATCTTCGACTTCCAGATTTTCTTGTTGTTACTCACCGGTACCTCAGAATGCATGAGTGCACGGTACATAGAGTCTACTGTGAATGACCCTGATGTAGTAAGGTTCCAGCAAAACACATCCCGGCCTTGTCTAATATTAATCGAATCCAGACGGGATAAAAGATTGTGCAATGACATAAGTCGGGGGCCAATCAAATCCCGCCTAAACGAAATATTGGGTGGGGATGAACTGAGCACTTGCGCAATAGTATTATTCTTTTCGCGAGCAATGTTGTACAGGGCTGGATATTGTTCTCGAAGACTGGCATTGCCTAGCCAGATGTCTTCCCAGAAACGAACCTCTGACACGTCCCTTATCGCGAAAGACCCAAAGCGAAAGAGATGTTTCTTTGCCGCCATTAGGCCAGCCCAAAAGTGCGAGTCGCCAGGTGTCCAATATGCCTGAGACACTGCCTTTTGGCCTAGATACTTGTTGCGCAGCAAGGTTTGCCAAACACCATCCTCAGTAAGAAGTTTGAACAACCATTTA
This sequence comes from Triticum aestivum, assembly GCF_018294505.1. Lineage (NCBI taxonomy): Eukaryota > Viridiplantae > Streptophyta > Magnoliopsida > Poales > Poaceae > Triticum > Triticum aestivum. The sequence goes on along the minus strand of NC_057799.1, from coordinate 271,290,685 downwards.
CTAAGTAGGGCCTCATTCTTGATTCGCAAGTCATGAATTCCAAGGCCACCTTGGTCTTTCGGCCTACAAACCACACTCCATTTGGCCAGTATATATTTTTTCTTTTCACCATCTCCTTGCCAAAAGAATCTGGATCTAAAATAGTCCAGTCTTTGCAAGACCACTTTTGCGAGTTGGAAGAAAGAAAGCATATGGAGAACCATATTTGTGAGGACAGAGTTAATCAAAACCAGCCGTCCTCCAACTGAGAGCAATTTGCCTTTCCAACTACTAAATCGTTTCTCTAACCGCTCCTCTACATGCTTCCACTCCGCAATGGTGAGACGCCGATAATGAATCGGTATTCCCAAATATTTAATCGGGAATTGGCCATGTGCGCAACCAAACAGGTCAGCATATTCGGCCACCGCCTGAGTGGCTTCTCCAAAGCAGAAAAATTCACTTTTATGGAAGTTTATTTTAAGACCCGACATTTGCACAAACGCTGACAACAAGAGTTTAAGGTTTCGAGCCTTGTCCAGGTCATGTTCCATAAAGAGAATCGTGTCATTGGCATATTGCAGAATAGAGAGACCACCATCCACAAGGTGTGGCACTACTCCTGCAATCTGGCCGTCCTGCTTGGCGTGCTCAATCAGAATAGCCAACATGTCAGCGACAATGTTAAGTAACATTGGAGACATGGAGTCACCCTGTCGTAATCCTTTTTTTGTTTGAAAGTAATGGCCTACATCATCATTGACTTTGATGGCCACACTACCTCCAGTTACAAAATTATGGATCCACTCGCGCCATTTATCGGAGAAACCTTTCATCCTTAGGGCCTGTTGGAGGAAAGACCATTTGACCTTGGCATAGGCTTTTTCAAAGTCGATCTTGAATACTACTCCACTCATGTTTTTTCGGTGCATCTCATGGACGGTCTCATGCAGGATTACTACGCCATCAAGTATATTTCTTCCTTGCATGAAAGCCGTTTGAGATGGCCGGACAACATGGTCAGCTACCGATTTAAACCTATTCGTAGCCACTTTGGTGAAATTTTTGAAGCTGACATTAAGGAGGCATATGGGTCTGAACTGTTGGATCCGTTCAGCCTCCTTAATCTTTAGCAACAAGACAATCTCACCAAAATTAAGTCTGAATAGGTCAAGTTTGTCGGCATGAAGGCAATTAAGCAACTCCATTAGGTCAGACTTGATTATATCCTAGAAATTCTGATAGAATTCTGCGGGAAAACCATCTGGACCTGGAGCTTTGTTATGTTCCATTTGGAACACCGTAGCTCTCACCTCCTCTTCAGAGAATGGTGATGTAAGGATATCGTTTTCTTCAGTCGTGACTTGTGGGATATCATTTGTTCGGGTCTCATCAAGGGTGAAGTTCCCTTCGGCGGTCGCCCCGAATAGAGATTTGTAGTAGTTGGTGATATACTTTTTGAGCTCCTCCTGACCTTCGATCCGCCCCTCATCTTGTTGGAGACTGTAAATACATTTCTTCCTATGCCGCCCATTGGCGACCAATTGGAAGTATCTTGTATTACTATCACCCATCAGAATGAAATCAACTTTGGATCGTTGGTAGTATTTGATCTGTTCTTCTCGCAAAAGACGTGCAACCTTCTCATTAGATTGATTTTTCAATTCAATATCTTGTTGAGATAAGGTGTGCGTCTCAGCAATTTTGTTGAGGTCATCAATGATGGTACAGAGTCGTTGTTTTTCTTTTTTTTATATCCTGTTGGTATGTTTCGCCCATCCAGTGAGATGTTGCCTCATGGCCCTCATTTTAAAGTTCCATCTGTGAATAGGTGTACGATCAACAACAGGCCTCTCCCAAACATTCTTGATTATGTCTACAAATCCTTCCCGATGCATCCATCCCAATTCAAATTTGAAAGGACGACGTGCAGCTAGGTTCATAGATTTAGAATCTAGAATGATGGGTGCATGATCCGATAACGCGTCGATACGCTCTAGGGCTCGTACGGTTACCTTAGTTTTTGATGCAGCAATGTAGAGTAAGTATTTCCCTCAGTTTTTGAGAACCAAGGTATCAATCCAGTAGGAGGCAACGCGCAAGCCACCGAATATCTGCACAAACAAACACCAACTTGCACCCAATGCGACAAAGGGGTTGTCAATCCCATCACGGTTATTTGCAAAGTGAGATCCGATAGAGATGGATAAACGGTAAAGTAATATTTTTGGTATTTTTGGTTTATGGAACGGAAAGTAAAGATTGCAAAGTAAAGTAAATTGGAAACTAAGGTTGTAGATCGGAAACTCTTATGATGGAAAATAGACCCGGGGGGGCATAGGTTTCACTAGAGGCTTCTCTCAAGATAGGAATTATAACGGTGGGTGAACAAATTACTGCCGGGAAATTGATAGAAAAGCACAAAGTTATGACTATATCTAAGGCAATGATCATGAATATAGGCATCACGTCCGTGTCAAGTAGACTGAACGATTCTGCATCTACTACTATTACTCCACACATCGACCGCTATCCAGCATGCATCTAGAGTATTAAGTTCATAAAGAATGGAGTAACACATTAAGCAACATGACATGGTGTAGAGGAATTAACTCAAGCATTATGATGAAAACCCCATCTTTTTATCCTCGATGGCAACAATACAATACGTGCCTTGCTACCCCTACTGTCACTGGGAAAGGACACCGCAAGATTGAACCCAAAGCTAAGCACTTCTCCTATTGCAAGAAAAACCAATCTAGTTGGCCAAACCAAATCGATAGTTCGAAGAGACTTGCAAAGATATCAAATCACGCATATAAGAATTCAAAGAAGATTCAAATAATATTCATAGATAAGCTGTTCATAAATCCACAATTCATCGAATCTCGGCAAACACACTGCAAAGGAGTATTACATCGCATAGATCTCCAAGAACATCGAGGAGAACTTTGTATTGAGAATCAAAGATTGAGAAGAAGCCATCTAGCTACTAGCTATGGACCCGTAGGTCTGTGGTAAACTACTCACGCTTCATCGGAGAGGTAATGGTGTTCACGTAGAAGCCCTCCGTGGTCGAATCCCCCTCCGGCAGGACACCGGAAAAGGCCCCAAGATGGGATCTCACGGGTACAAAAGGTTGCGGCGGTGGAAAAGTGGTTTCATGGTTCCCCTGGATATTTTGGGGTATAAGAGTATATATAGCAGGAAGATCTAGGTCAGGTGGTCACCGAGGGGCCCACAAGGTCGGGGGGCGCACCGTCCACCCTTGTGGCCGCCTCGTGGCTCTTCTAACTTGCACTCCAAGTCTCCTGGGTGTCTTTTGGTCCAAGAAAAATCATCGCGAAAGTTTTATTCCATTTGGACTCCGTTTGGTATTCCTTTTCTGCGAAACTCTAAAACAGGAAAAAAAACAGAAACTGGCACTGGGCCCTAGGTTAATAGGTTAGTCCCAAAAATCATATAAAATGACATATTAATGCATATAAAACATCCAAAACAGATAATATAATAGCATGGAACAATCAAAAAATTATAGATACGTTGGAGACGTATCAGCCGTCGGCGTGGCGGTTGTAGTGGAGAGGAAGGAAACGGGTAAGGAATATCCGGTTCAAAGGAGACGGCTTATTATGTCAGTGAGGTCTTCATTGAGTCTAAACAGAGGTACCCACATTGGCAGAAGCTAGTCTATGGGGTGTTCATGGCCAGTCGCAAGTTGAAGCATTATTTCCTTGGTCATCCCATTACTATGGCCAGTTCAGCTCCTTTAGGGGATATTATTCAAAACAGAGAAACCACTGATACGTCTCCAACGTATCTATAATTTTTTATTGTTCCATGCTATTATATTATCTGTTTTGGATGTTTAATGGGCTTTACTATGCACTTTTATATTATTTTTGGGACTAACCTATTAACCGAAGGCCCACTGCAAATTGCTGTTTTTTTTTGCCTATTTCAGTGTTTCACAGAAAAGGAATATCAAACGGAGTCCAAACGGAATGAAACCTTGGGGAGAGTTATTTTTGGAACAAACGCAATCCAGGAGACTTGGAGTGGAGGTCAAGAAAGAACCAAGGAGGCCACGAGGTAGGAGGGCGCGCCCAGGGGGGTAGGCGCGCCCCCACCCTCGTGGGCCCCTCGTGGCTCCACCGACCTACTTCTTTCGCCTATATATACTCATATACCCTGAAAACATCCGAGAGCACCACGAAACCCTATTTCCACCACCGCAACCCTCTGTACCTGTGAGATCCCATCTTGGAGCCTTTTCCAGCGCTCCGCCCGAGGGGGAATCGATCATGGAGGGCTTCTACATCAACACCATAGCCTCTCCGATGATGTGTGAGTAGTTTACCACAAACCTTCGGGTCCATAGTTATTAGCTAGATGGCTTCTTCTCTCTCTTTGGATCTCAATACAATGTTCTCCTCGATCTTCTTGGAGATCTATTCGATGTAATTCTTTTAGCGGTGTGTTTGTCGAGATCTGATGAATTGTGGGTTTATGATCAATATTATCTATGAACAATATTTGAATCTTCTCTGAATTCTTTTATGCATGATTTAATTATCTTTGCAAGTCTCTTCGAATTATCAGTTTGGTTTGGCCTACTAGATTGATCTTTCTTGACATGGGAGAAGTGCTTAGCTTTGGGTTCAATCTTGCGGTGTCCTTTCCCTATGACAGCAGGGGCAGCAAGGCACATATTGTATTGTTGTCGTCGAGGATAAAAAGATGGGTTTTATATCATATTGCTTGAGTTTATCCCTCTACATCATGTCATCTCGCCTAATGCGTTACTCTGTTCTTATGAACTTAATACTCTAGATGCATGCTGGATAGCGGTCAATGTGTGGAGTAATAGTAGTAGATGCAGAATCGTTTCGGTCTACTTGTCGCGGACCTGATGCCTATATACATGATCATGCCTAGATATTCTCATAACTATGCACTTTTCTATTAATTGCTCGGCAGTAATTCGTTCACCCACGGTAAATTATGCTATCTTTTGAGAAGCCACTAGTGAAACCTATGGCCCCCGGGTCTATCTTTCATCATATTATCTTCCTATCAATTTACTATTCCTTCCGTCTTTTATTTTGCAATCTTTACTTTCCAATCTATATCATAAAAATACCAAAAATATTTATCTTATTATCTCTATCAGATCTCGCTTTTGCAAGTGGCCATGAAGGGATTGACAACCCCTTTATCACGTTGGTTGCATGGTTCTTATTTGTTTGTGTAGGTACGAGGCGACTTGTGCGTAACCTCCTACTGGATTGATACCGTGGTTCTCAAAACTGAGGAAAATACTTACGCTACTTTGCTGCATCACCCTTTCCTCTTCAAGGGAAAACCAACGCATGCTCAAGAGGTAGCAAGAAGGATTTTTGGCACCGTTGCCGGGGAGGCTTACGTCAAGTCAAGACATACCAAGTACCCATCACAAACTCTTATCCCTCGCATTACATTATTTGCCATTTGCGTCTCGTTTTCCTCTCCCCCACTTCACCTTTGCCATTTTATTCGCCCCTCTTCCGTTCATCTTTTTCATTTGCTTGTGTTGCCATGTGCCTTCTATGTGCTTGCATCTTTGCTTGCTAAAAATCTATTGATATGGATCCACTTAAAGTGTTCTACTTAGATCATCTTCGATCCTTATGCGCTCGTGCTGAAACCCCAACTAGCCTAGTTGATGGGAAATCTTTAGATGAGCATGCTCATTTTGTGCATCACCGTTTGTCTGAAAAAGGGAGACTCTTATGGGATCAAATAAACAGATTGATGTGTTATGCTTGGAATCTTTGTGAAATTTATGACTCTACTTGTTGCTCTAAGAACCCTAAAAAACACCTTCCCTACCTATGTGAGTTTAATGATAATGAAATCTTATCTTCTTATGCAAAGGGTGTTTATAGTTACTACGATATCGAACAAATTGAAGAACTTGTCACTTTTAAGGGTGCTTATGAAGTTGCTTCTTTGATTGAAAAGTATGATATTACTCTCTATGAATCTGAAGATTTTGACATACTTAAATATTGCTATGAAAACTATGCTCATAATGTCTATGTCAAAGAATTTATTGAAAGAATGACCGTTGCTTCTGAAAAAAATAATGATATGCATGAATCTAAAGAAAATTATGATTCCAATTATTTGATTGAAATATCCCTTGATGAACATGATGCTTGCTATTCTTGTGGCCATAATGCCAATATTTAAGAAGATGAATTTGCTATAGTTCCTTATGTTAAACATGAGATCGTTGCTATTGTACCCATACTTGATAGTTCCTTCGATGAAAAGCATGATTGCAATGATTTTATTATAAATTCTCTTGATGTCAATTGTGATAATAATTTGCAAAACCCTAAGCTTGGGGATGCTAGTTTTGCTATGTCCACTACTTGTTGCAATGATCATGATTGGGGTGATTCTTCTTATGATCTTGAAAATTTATTTAAGCCTCATGATGAATATGAGATTGATAATAATGTTTGCAATAATATTGAAAGTGGGTTTGGAAGAGTGTCAACTTTAGATCCCACTACTTTGGAGTATGATCAATCTTATGAAATTTTTGATAAAGGTGGGTTTGGAGAGGTCATGACTTTAGTTAATGTTAATCCCACTATCTTGGAAGAGTGTCAACTTTGCATACATGTGGATCGTGTTGAAAATATTTTATGTGATAGCTATTTTTTTGAATTTTCTTATTATCCCACATGTAATTATTATGAAATAGGAAAACATGATTGTAGAAGTTTTCATGTTACTAAATTACCTCTCGTTATGTTGAGATTGCTATTGTTTCTTTCCGCTTCCTTGCATATGCTAGTTTTTGCTTGCTATGATTATTTGTTTGCCTATAAGATGCCTATGCATAGGAAGTATGTTAGACTTAGATGTGTTTGTCATGTGTTTCATGATGCTCTCTTTGTGCTTCAATTCTTGTCTTTCATGTGAGCATCATTAAAATTATCAATGCCTAGCTAGGGGTGTTAAACGATAACGCTTGTTGGGAGGCAACCCAATTTTATTTTTGTTTCTTGCTTTTTGGTTCTGTTTAGTAATAAATTATTCATCTAGCTTCTGTTAAGATGTGTTTTCATGTTTTAAATTAGTGTTTGTGCCAATTAGAACCTTTGGGAAGACTTGGGTGAAGTCTTTATCATCTTGCTGTAAAAAATAGAAACTTTGGCGCTCACGAGATTAGATGCCATTTTTTACTGGAGAGTTCTTTTAGGTTGCTTCTTTTTGCAGACGATTAATAGACAAATTTCTCACGTCCACGATTTTATTTCAGGATTTTTGGAGTTACATAAGTATACGTTTGATCCAGATTGCTACAGACAGTTCTGTTTTGACAGATTCTGTTTTTCGTGTGTTGTTTTCTTATTTTGATGAATCTATGGCTAGTATCGGGGGGTATGAACCATAGAGAAGTTGGAATACAGTAGGTTTAAAACCAATATAAATAAATAATGAGTTCATTACAGTACCTTATGGTGGTGATTTGTTTTCTTATACTAACGGAGCTCATGAGATTTTCTGTTGAGTTTTGTGTTGTGAAGTTTTCAAGTTTTGGGTAAAGATTTGATGGATTATGGAATAAGGAGTGGCAAGAGCCTAAGCTTGGGATGCCCCGGAAGGCATCACCTCTTTCGTCTTCGTCTACCGGTAAGTTTACTTGAGGCTATATTTTTATTCACCACATGATATGTGTTTTGCTTGGAGCGTCTTGTATGATTTGAGTCTTTGATTTTTAGTTTACCACAATCATCCTTGCTGTACACACCTTTTGGAGGGACACACATGAATCAGAATTTATTAGAATACTCTATGTGCTTCACTTATATCTTTTGAGCTAGATAATTTTGCTCTAGTGCTTCACTTATATCTTTTTAGAGCACGGTGGTGGTTTTATTTTATAGAAATAATTGATCTTTCATGCTTCACTTATATTATTTTGAGAGTCTTTTAGAACAGCATGGTAGTTTGGTTTGGCTATAAAATTAGTCCTAATATGATGAACATCCAAGATAGGTATAATAAAAACTATCATATAAAGTGCATCGAATACTATGAGAAGTTTGATTCTTTATAATTGTTTTGAGATATGAAGATGGTGATATTAGAGTCATGCTAGTTGAGTAGTTGTGAATTTGAGAAATACTTGTTCCAAAGCTTGTGATTCCCGTAGCATGCACGTATGGTGAACCGTTATGTGATGAAGTCGGAACATGATTTATTTATTGATTGTCTTCCTTATGAGTGGCGGTCGGGGACGAGCGATGGTCTTTTCCTACCAATCTATCCCCCTAGGAGCATGCGCGTAGTACTTCGTTTAGATAACTAATAGATTTTTGCAATAAGTATGTGAGTTCTTTATGACTAATGTTGAGTCCATGGATTATACGCACTCTCACCCTTCCACCATTGCTAGCCTCTCTAATACCGCGCACCTTTCGCCGGTATCATACACCCACCATATACCTTCCTCAAAACAGCCACCACACCTACCTATTATGGCATTTCCATAGCCATTCCGACATATATTGCCATGCAACTTACCACCATTCCGTTTATTATGACACGTTCCATCATTGTCATATTGCTTTGCATGATCATGTAGTTGACATCATATTTGTGGCAAAGCCACCTTTATAATTCTTTCATACATGTCACTCTTGATTCATTGCATATCCCGGTACACCGCCGGAGGCATTCACATAGAGTCATATTTCGTTCCAAGTATTGAGTTGTAATTTTTGAGTTGTAAGTAAATAAAAGTGTGACGATCATCATTATTAGAGCATTGTCCCAAGTGAGGAAAGGATGATGGAGACTATGATTCCCCCACAAGTCGGGACGAGACTCCGGAAGAAAAGAAAAAAAGGAAAAAAAAGAGAAATAGGCCCAAATAAAAAAATGAGAGAAAAAAGAGAGAAGGGACAATGTTACTATCCTTTTACCACACTTGTGCTTCAAAGTAGCACCATGATCTTAATGATAGAGAGTCTCCTATGTTGTCACTTTCATATACTAGTGGGAATTTTACAATATAGAACTTGGCTTGTATATTCCAATGATGGGCTTCCTCAAAATGCCCTAGGTCTTCGTGAGCAAGCGAGTTGGACGCACACCCACTTAGTTTCTTTTGTTGAGCTTTCATACACTTATAGCTCTAGTGCATCCATTGCATGGCAATCCCTACTCACTCACATTGATATCTATTGATGGGCATCTCCATAGCCCGTTGATACGCCTAGTTGATGTGAGACTATCTTCTCCTATTTTGTCTTCTCCACAACCACCATTGTATTCCACATATAGTGCTATGTCCATGGCTCACGCTCATATATTGCATGAAGATTGAAAAAGTTTGAGAACATCAAAAGTATGAAACAATTGCTTGGCTTGTCATTGGAGTTGTGCATGATTTAAATACTTTGTGTGATGATGATAGAGCATAGCCAGACTATATGATTTTGTAGAGATAACTTTCTTTGGCCATGTTATTTTGAGAAGACATGATTGCTTTGTTAGTATGCTTGAAGTATTATTATTTTTATGTCAATATTAAAATTTTATCTTGAATCTTTCGGATCTGAACATTCATGCCACAATAAAGGAAATTATATTGAGAAATATGCTAGGTAGAATTCCACATAAAAAATTCTATTTTTATCATTTACCTACTCGAGGACGAGCAGGAATTAAGCTTGGGGATGCTTGATACGTCTCCAACGTATCTATAATTTTTTTATCGTTCCATGCTATTATATTATCTGTTTTGGATGTTTAATGGGCTTTACTATGCACTTTTATATTATTTTTGGGACTAACCTATTAACCGAAGGCCCAGTGCAAATTGCTGTTATTTTTCCTATTTCAGTGTTTCGCAGAAAAGGAATATCAAACGGAGTCCAAACGGAATGAAACCTTTGGGAGAGTTATTTTTGGAACAAATGCAATCCAGGAGACTTGGAGTGGAGGTCAAGAAAGAACCAAGGAGGCCACGAGGTAGGAGGGCACGCCCAGGGGGGTAGGCATGCCTCCCACCCTCGTGGTCCCCTCGTGGCTCCACCGACCTACTTCTTTCGCCTATATATACTCTTATACTCTGAAAAAATCCGAGAGCACCACGGAACTCTATTTCCACCGCCGCAACCTTCTGTACCCGTGAGATCCCATCTTGGAGCCTTTTCCGGTGCTCTGCCGGAGGGGGGATCGATCATGGAGGGCTTCTACATCAACACCATAGCCTCTCCGATGATGTGTGAGTAGTTTACCACAGACCTTCGGGTCCATAGTTATTAGCTAGATGGCTTCTTCTCTCTCTTTGGATCTCAATACAAAGTTCTCCTCGATCTTCTTGGAGATCGATTCGATGTAATTCTTTTTGCGATGTGTTTCTCAAGATCCGATGAATTGTGGGTTTATGATCAAGATTATCTATGAACAATATTTGAATCTTCTTTGAATTCTTTTATGCATGATTTAATTATCTTTGCAAGTCTATTCGAATTATCAGTTTGGTTTGGCCTACTAGATTGATCTTTCTTGCAATGGGATAAGTGCTTAGCTTTGGGTTCAATCTTGCGGTGTCCTTTCCCAATGACAGCAGGGGCAGCAAGTCACGTATTGTATTGTTGCCATCGAGGATAAAAAGATGGGGTTTATATCATATTGCTTGAGTTTATCCCTCTACATCATGTCATCTTGCCTAATGCGTTACTCTTTTCTTATGAACTTAATACTGTAGATGCATGCTGGATAGCGTCGATGTGTGGAGTAATAGTAGTAGATGCAGAATCGTTTCGGTCTACTTGTCGCGGACGTGATGCCTATATACATGATCATGCCTAGATATTCTCATAACTATGCATTTTTCTATCAATTGATCGGCAGTAATTCGTTCACCCACCATAAATTATGCTATCTTGAGAGAGGCCACTAGTGAAACCTATGGCCCCCGGATCTATCTTTCATCATATTATCTTCCTATCAATTTACTATTCCTTCCGTCTTTTATTTTGCAATCTTTACTTTCCAATCTATATCATAAAAATACCAAAAATATTTATCTTATTATCTTTATCAGATCTGACTTTTGCAAGTGGCCGTGAAGGGATTGACAACCCCTTTATCGTGTTGGTTGCAAGGTTCTTATTTGTTTGTGTAGGTATGAGGTGACTTGTGTGTAACCTCCTACTGGATTGATACCTTGGTTCTCAATACTGAGGGAAATACTTACGCTACTTTGTTGCATCACCCTTTCCTCTTCAAGGGAAAACCAACGCATGCTCAAGAGGTAGCAACCACAGGCCGAGTGGCCAAGTGGGCCATTGAGCTTGGACCCCATGGTTTGAAATATATGCCAAGGATAGCTATCAAGTCTCAGGCTCTTGTGGATTTCATCAATGACTGGACAGAGTTTCAGATGCCTGAGGAGAAGCGTGATAATACATATTGGACTATTCATTTTGATGGGTCAAGGCAATTGGAAGGCTCGGGGGCTGGAGTTATTTTGACTTCGCCACGAGGTGACAAATTCTGTTCTGTTTTAAGGCTTATGTTTCCTTCCACTAATAACGCAGCTGAGTATGAGGCCCTGCTCCATGGTCTTCGGATGTCCGAAGAGATGAATTTAAGCCGGGTGAGGTGCTTTGGCGACTCAGATTTGGTGGCTTAACAAGTCTCGGGAACTTGGGATTCTAAGGACCCGCTCATGGCGGCTTATCGCCGAGCGGTTGACAGTACTGCTAGTCATTTCAAAGGTTATCAAGTGGAACATGTTTATCGCAGAAAGAATGAGGCGGCCGATGCTTTAAGCCTGCTGGGGTTTCAGTGTAAGCCGGTACCACCAAATGTTTTTCTTGATATATTGAATAACCCTTCAGTTAAGCTACTGACAGAGGAGGACCTTGCAATTCCTGACCCGGAGGCACAGTTGGTGGCGGCTCTTCATGCTATTCCTGATTGGATGGTGTCGTACTTGGCTTATATGACCCGAGGTGAGTTTCCCGAGGATGAAACTTTGGCCAGGCAAATAAGTCGGCGGTCTAAGTCCATGACCAATGTTAATGGTTAGTTACACCGATGTAGTGTCACAGGCGTGTTCCAGCGTTGTGTTTCTCCTGAAGAAGGCTGTGAGATTCTAAGGGAAATCTATGAAAGGGATTGTGGACATCACGATGGTTCTAAATCTCTGGTGGCTAAAGCTTTTCGTCATGCATTTTACTAGTTGACGGCTCATGCTGATGCGGAGGATTTGGTTAGCAAGTGTGATGGCTATCAGAAATTTTCTAGACGAGCTCATGTGCCGGCTCAAGAATTAAGGATGATTCCAATTACTTGGCCGTTTGCAGTCTGGGGACTGGATATGGTTGGACCTTTCAAGAGGTCCAAGGAAAAAAAGACCCACCTCTTGGTGGCGGTTGACAAGTTTACCAAGTGGGTTGAGGCAGAGTCGGTCAGTAAGTGTGATGTGGCAACGGCGGTTCAATTCATTAAGAAGGTGATCTTCCGCTTTGGTTACCCTCATAGTATAATAACTGATAATGGCACCAATCTGTCTAAGGGTGCTATGAAAGAGTTTTGTCAACGCGAGCATATTCGTCTTGACGTTTCTTTGGTGGCTCACCCCCAGTCCAATGGTCAAGCTGAAAGAGCCAATCAAGAAATCTTGAGAGGGATAAAACCCCGGCTTATGGTCCCTTTGCAGAGGACGCCGGGTTGTTGGGTTGACGAATTACCCTCAGTGCATTGGAGTATCAATACCACCCCAACAGGTCAACGGGTTACACACCCTTCTTCATGGTCTACGGGGCATAGGTGCTTCCATGCGATATCCGTCATGACTCGCTCGGGGTGGCGGCTTATGTTGAAGCTGTCAATGAAAAAGCACGTCGGGATGCTCTTGATATGTTAGATGAGGAGCGTGACCTTGAGGCGGCTCGTTCGGCGATATACCAGCAAGATCTGCGTCGCTATCATAGCTGTCGGGTTAAAACCCATACCTTTCAAGAAGGCAACTTGGTGCTCCGGTTAATCCAAGATCAAACAGATATGCATAAGTTATCCCCACCTTAGGAAGGGCCTTTTGTGGTTAGCAAAAACCTGAACAACGGGTCATACTACCTCATTGATATTCGAGAACACAAGGACTCACACACATCAGAGGAGGAGACCCGCCGGCCGTGGAACATCGCTCACCTTCAGCCCTATTACACCTGAGCCACCGGCTCTTGTGCTGTACATAGTTTCTTCAGTGTAAATATTATGATCACTATAATAAAGCCGACATCCCTGATAATTCAGGGCCTCTGTCGTTTCAATTCTAAGTGTGTGAAGCTTTACTATTTGTTCATAAGGTCAATTGGGGGCTTCCTGCTTAATGAGCATAGTTATGCTTACCCTCTTGATCAGGCTTACATGCCTTCTCGCGGGTCACTTGGGAGCTTCCTCCTCAATGAGCATAAATGTGCTTACCTCTTGATCAGGCTTACATACCTTCTCGCAGGTCACTTGGGGGCTTCCTGCTCAATGAGCATAGCTATGCTTACCCTCTTGATTAGGATTACATGCCTTCTCGCGGGTCACTTGGGGGCTTCCTGCTCAATGAGCATAGTTGTGCTTACCCTCTTGATCAGGCTTACATGCCTTCTCGCAGGTCACTTGGGGGCTTCCTGCTCAATGAGCATAGCTATGCTTACCCTCTTGATCAGGATTACATGTCTTCTCGCGGGTCACTTGGGGGCTTCCTCCTCAATGAGCATAGCTGTGCTTACCCTCTTGATCAGGCTTACATGCCTTCACGCAGGTCACTTGGGGGCCTCCTGCTCAATGAGCATAGCTATGCTTACCCTCCCGATCGGCTTACATGTCAAGTGTAAACACCAAATTCTGGGTTATCCGGCCTATATGTTGTTGTTACGCCGCCCAGGTAATCCTGGAATGACCCGCCGTACTCTTGACAGTCAATCTTTCAAATAAGACCCTGAACTTGTTAAAGTTAAAACGGCAGTTGTCATGTGAGGGCCGGCTTACAGGTGTGCAGGAATTAACTCAGTGGTTGTGCGGCCCATGAAAGCACTTGAAGTTTTAGGCTTGGCGGCCTATGAAAGCCTTGTTTTTCTAGATTTCTGTCTTTTCTGAAAATTTTGGATTCATATCCCTCTTCCATATTAACAGATGGTTTTCATACTTCAGGCCATGTAGCCTTGATTTTATGACTCATACTTGAGTACATTGGGTTAATAACCTACCCTGATAAGCAGAATTTATGTCGCCAGGATGATTTGCCTTGAATAAATTCAAGTCATGATTTTTCATATTTGCGGGTTAATACCCATGCTGAATTACAATTATTACAAAATCAATATGATATCAGTCCACAGGTATGACTTTTCATATTTGAATGAATTATTTCGGGTTTTTATAACCTGCCCTGGTTACAGAATTTTAGTCGCTAGAGCACATTATATTGGAAATTGTGACCCGCCCTGGCTTAAACCGCCAGGGTGTATGTTGTTTAGCATGTGTGCAGGAACATTGGAAATAATATTGTAAGTAGCAGTGATGATGATATTTTCTACAAGCTCATCAGTGGCACATAAAATATTTCATCGGCAGTTTTAAGGCTAAACATGCACGATGGCATGACAGATCATTGTTTCAACTAGCCTATTACAAGGCTTTCCCAAGCCCAAAGGTTTAAGAGTTTTTCAAAAGAAGCTCTACGTCGCGGTCTAAGAGCCGCCCCTTGGATCAGTTGTTTTGGTCTCAGCAAGTTGAAGACTCCGAGTTATCCTGCGCTGGTTCTTCTTCTTCTTCCTCCATCGTCTGGAAGTCAAGTGATGTTTAGTCGATGCCAATTAAAGCTTTGAACACAGCTTCATCATCTATAAGGGTGGACGGATCAACATCAGGAGCAAAAGTATGCTTACGTATTGGAGGAATGTGATCCACAATCTTGTAAGCCGACGCTTTCACTTTTGATTTTCCATTGTATAAGCTGCCTGATACTTGGACAAGTCAGTTTCCTCAACCAATTTGCTTGCCAAATGGCGCAACTCCTTCACACATTTGGTAAAGTTGGTCGCATCAAAGGGAGACCCGTCTTCTTTGAGACTTGGAAAGGAAGTGGCCATTTCCTCCGGGTCTAACTCTGCTTGCCATGCCTTCGCCCGGCTCAAAGCAGTAATGGCACCAGCTCTGGTGGATGATCGCTTTATCTCTTCAATTCTTTGAGGCATGGAAGATAGCTTGTCCAGTACCTCCCTGTTGAGTGAAGGTGGTTGTTTACTGTGCGAGATAGCTGATATGGTCCATTTAGTGCTGGTATACAGTTGCTCCACCAAGGTGTACACAGCTTTGAGCTTTACAAGCATGTCTTGACCAAGGTTGGAGCTTCTAGGGCATGTTTGAGCAAACATATGATAAGTCGCCGGGCGGGTCAAAATATATTACTGGTGAAAGATTGCGGTACAATATCACTTACCAAATATGGCGGCTGTCATCTGGTTAACATGTCATTTTAAGCCGGATAACTCTTAAGTCACCGACTTAAGAGCAGCTTCAGCATCTTCAGCTCTTTTTAACAGAGCCACCTTCTCGGTATCCCAGCCGGCTCTTTCAGCATTGAAATCTCTTCTCAATTTTGCAGTCACTTCTAAGGCGGTTTTCAGTTCGGACCTGGCCTTTGATGCTTCTGCTTGTTGTGATTTAACATTTTGCCGCAGGTCGACCACCTGTGACTCTTTCGTACTTAATTAAGCCTGCAAAGAGATAACCAAGGAGCACTTAGCAATTGTGATGATCATTCTATGGAAGTCCCAAGCACATTACAAGTACTCTACTTGGCACTTGGGGGCTAATGTAGGTCATTTTTTTCAAAAAGTGCTTAATAAACCGACTAAACTTTTTTAATATAAGCCGGCCATGGGGGCTACATATTTGGATTTCTTACAACATGATCTTAAGTCTCGGCTTAACTATTCAGTTTCAACCGACCCTTGGGTACTACTCATTTGGATCTAATGGAGATAAACTGGTATGGAGAAGCTACAAGATGAAGGATATTATTTAAGTCTACAGCATTTTCAATTCTTTCACACCCTTTAGACTTGGCGGATGACATATATTCATATGAGAATGATTTCAGTGTTTACCTCAAAGCGCTCCTTCATCAGATTGACCAGGCCGGCTTCCATGTCACGGTTGGTATTAAGGCGGCTTAGTAGCCCGCATGAATTTCACTAGCATTGAAGCTGGCATAGCTTTCCAAATCCAATTTCCATTTGCCTTTGTCAGCAGCTAAAAATTCTTCCTTGGCGTTGTGCTTTGCTAAGACGATGGGGTTCCTTGGCTCCGTATAGCCAGTCCCAGTGACCACAACGTCTTCAGCCTCTTTTTCAGCAGGCTTGGTGGGACTTGGCGACTTAGCACTAGGTGGGTCAACACCCATTGGATCCACTGTGACGTCGTGAGTCTCTGGTGGCGGGTCATCAGTAGCAGCTTCAGGGGTTTGATGAGAAGCTTCTGATATTGTCTACTTCTTCGGCTCAGTGGTCTTGGGGTCTTCAGCCGGCTTATTTATCTTCAACTACTTGCTGGGCTTGGCTATACCGCTGAAAATAAGACATATAAGGATGTCAGCATATCAGTGTACAAGTGTTAAAGCAAAGAAATCAAATATTCTCACCCAGGGTCAAGTTTGAAGGGAGGAATCTGGGTCCCAGTAGAGTCGCCGGAGGATGAATGAGAGGATCCCTGATAATTTGAGTCGAAAGGATTAAGTGGTTGACGGATAAGACCCGCCTTTGGAAAAGAGAAGATTGAGCTCTGAGGCACCTCTGCTCGGCGTATGTGAGAGCCGGCATATTAGGTAAGCCGGCATGAAGGTCTCCTCCTCCGCTGTTCCGGGTTGTACACCGAGCTTCATGATGTTTTTTCTTCAAAATAAATTTTGGATCCAAGTAAGCTAAAGGGTGGGAAAACCTTACTTTCCGGATCACTTGCCGAACTTTCTGTCTTGGTAAGGGCTCTGAGTCGGAGGAAATAATAGTTAACTCTTCAGCATCTGCTTGGCTGGTCTCTGTGTCATCCTGAGAGGGGTCAGCGTCAATAAGATGTACAAAAAAGGAGCCAAGGGAATCAAGTTCTATCTCTGACTCATCATCCAGAGCAAATTGGTCTATTGCATCTGTTTTCTTCTTGAGCTTCTTTGGAGCCTTGCTCTTTCCCCTGGCCTTTTTGCCCGGCTTATCTTGAAGCTTCTTGTTCCAAAAGGGAGAGTCGGCCTGAAGAGAGCAAGATAATAAGGCAAGTGCAGCATATGAGAATAATGAATAAAATAAAAAGGGTTTCAAATACTTACACCTGGATCCTGGTTGAGAGCGCAGAAGGGATTTAACCCAGTCTTGCTGCAGCTTCTAAGCTCTCCCCAAGCAGCGTCTTGGTCATCTCATTGATCTCCTTGTCTTCTAGATGCACTTAACAGTAACGTTGTGGATCTTTGACATTACAAGTATATTCGCACATCACCGGGCCGGCGGCTTAAAGGTATGATCCTCCAAGCGACCCATTTGCCAGCAAAGCTCTTAGCTTTGAAAAGGTAGGCATATACTTAGCGCGTTCGGCACTGCCGAGCCGGTCTGGAAGTGGGTGTTTCGGG
Source organism: Triticum aestivum (assembly GCF_018294505.1). Lineage (NCBI taxonomy): Eukaryota > Viridiplantae > Streptophyta > Magnoliopsida > Poales > Poaceae > Triticum > Triticum aestivum. Next base: position 271,273,011 of record NC_057799.1, on the reverse strand, counting down.
CTAAGCCAGCAGTCGCGGAAACCAGGCAAAGGATTTTCATCTGATGGAGATGTGTCTTGGCAATAAAACCAAGTCTGATTCCAATCCTTCTGGTGACTGGGAAGTGCAGCTATGGGGAAGATGGCATCTCTTCGCCTCTGAATTGAAATACCACCAAGTTCTAAGCCGCTATTCTTGAAGGTAAACTTCACAAAAGACTTGAAAGTTGCAGATGTTGGAAATGGAGTTGGGTCCAATATCTTGGGGATGAAGTTTGAAAAAGTGCAATACATCACAAAAGAATTTTGAGCCGGGCGGTGTGTGGCACCCTGGCTCAGAGCGACCGGTTTACCCTGCATTGCCAGCCCAGAGATCATGTCTTCTGGCAACATACAACATATTGGTACAGAAAACAACCGCTTTATTGATGCTAGCAGAATAGAGTTCATATTACAACAGTGGTCGAGGCCAAGCGGCACGCTCGGTGTGGCGGAACAATATGTACATTATTTAGTGAACATAAAGGGGCCTCGACTCGAACAACTACGTGGCAGCGGAATAACGTCGTAGCGGAAGCTCCATATCACAGGGACACTGATGTGGACATGATCTAGACTCGAACAGCGCTCCTTTCCAACGAGACTTTCCTGAAATCTGGCATGACACGCCAGGTCAGTACATTGAATGTACTTGCAAGCTCACAACAAGCATAATCATAATGACAAACAATATCATGATATTTAACCAATTATTAATAATGCAACATTATATGTCAACATGCTGTGATCAAGCCCGAACGTCCCTCAGGACAGCTTACCAACTGTGATCATCTCTGGACCACAAACACACCACCATAGTGGTCTTTCTCAAGAACAACTCGTGATCCGTACGGCGATCACAACCACGACCATCATTTGGTCCCAAATACCTCGATGGCCTTTCTGCCATCCATTGACAATGCAAAGTTCATAGCTTAGTGTGCAATTTTTATTAAACGTTGACTCATGGTGGGACCTAGTACGAGGTGTCCGTGACCGTGGACTCGGCTATCGATAGATTATACACTCTGCAAAGGTAGCACACTGTACCCACACCACGGAACCCATGGCCTCGCATTCCCATTCGGGTGGACCAACGGCATTCCGACAAAACCCCTCCATTGCCACAGCACTCTCCCGGCCACTCCGACCCAAATCCCCAACGGGCTGGTCCTGGGTGGCCCCGTGTCTACCAAAGACACCCCGACCACCGTCGTGGTCAAAACACTCCCACTCGGGGACTCGGTACCATAATCTCATCAACGAGCACACAAGATTATGTGTGCTTACCGGGCCAGGGCAAACACGACATAATCTTCCCTAGATGGAGGCACCGACCAAAGGTCGTGTCAATGGACCGAATCAAGGCCTTCCCACAAGGCAAATGTGGTTGCACTGGAAAGAAACTCGATTCAGCGGCACCATGACCCAGTCAACGATATATTCAAGTTGAGTTATATTCAGGATTAACTTTTAACAAAAAATGACCGGTGTCATAGCATGCCATGAAATGCAAAACAACACATGCATCACATATTGATAAAAATGACCGACGTCATCCATATGCACACCAAGCATAAACGTCAACAACTCATATTACTCTACTTGCTCAAAATGACTCACAACTTAACCAAAATATTTTGCAACAAGTTTTATTAATTTCCTACGCAAGAAAGTAACTCCGATAAATTTTTCATATGCTTGACCAAATCATATCATTATCAACAACTCTTAATTTCTTTATCACTAAGTTGGGTTCAAACATTCTGTAAGACAAGTAATATGATTAAACAAGTATTTAATAGAATATTTTCTAACAAATTTTTATCAATTTAAGAATGCAAACACAAAGCTTTAAATAATTACTAACATGCATAACAAAATTATTTCTAACATCACCTCAAATAAATTTTAACTTGCTTTACCCACTTAAACTAGTTTCAACTATTCTGTAAATCAAGCATAACAACTGACCAATACTTAACAGAATACAAATAATTCAATAATTATTTAAATGCATGGGTTAATCATTTCATTTAAGTGAGAAAATCACAAATATTGAAATGGCATCATAAAAATGTTGCTGTGGCTTGCCTTAGTGCAGATGAGGTTCACAAGCCTCCTGGTGATCCTCAAGACAAGCCTCACCTTCTGAAAATAATTTTAAACACAAAAAGAGAATATCAAGAACACTTCTGAAATTCACCAGAAATTCTAAACAGCTCAGAAAAATCTCATCTTTGGTGAGCTGTTAGATTTCCTTTCAAAGAACACAATGCAAAAAGAATCATCTCATTTGGACTTATGGTTAAAAAGTTAAAATTGTTTGAAGCTCTCTGGAATATAAATGAATTTGAATAAAAAGAAACAGCTGGGGGTGACGTCGAAGGCGTAAAGCCCAGGGGCGCCACCACTCGTACCGCTTCGCGCGTGTACTGAGTGGCTGACTAGCGGGCCCCGCTAGTCAGGTGGGGGAAGAGGGAGAGAGAAACAGAGAGGGCCGCGGCTTCGCCGGAGCTCTCGCCGGCGACGAGGGCTCCTTGGCCCAAACGAGAGGGAGGGATTGAGAGAGGGGACGATGGCGCACCTGCCCGTACCCGTAGCGTGGCTAGGGGTGGTCGGACGGCGTCGGAAACTAGCTCGCAAGCGGAGGCAGAACATGGAGGTCGCCGGAGTTGAGGAAGACGGCGAGCAGAGGTCACTCCAGAGGCTCCAAGCGGGCGAGATGGCCTCACCGGAGAGAGGCGGAGGCCTTGGAGGGGTCGCCCAGGCCTGGGAGGGGCTGGAGCTACCGCGGCGACCAGAGGGGATCGCCGGCGAGCTCGAGCTCGGGGACGGTGGCCCGAGGCCTGCCCGGCCGGGCTACGGCTTCCTACTCGATCGTGGGGTGTGTGTGAGTGCTGGATGGTGCTCGAGGAGGCTGGGGGTGGCTCTATTTATAGGCGAGCGGCGAGGGTGCTTCGGGCTCCGCCGGTGGACACCTGTCCACGGCGCCCGGCGATGAGCGGCGTCAGTGAGAGGGGGAGAAGGCGACGGAGGTCACGCGGCCACTGTGGGCGAGCGGAGACGAGCACAGGATCAAGGGGATGGCGACGAGCACAGTGCGCTCCGCACTGTTGGGCTGGCCGGACCTTGCCCGTGCTCGCTGCGGCGAGCTCCGGCGTCGGCGAGTGCCAGGGAGGAGTTAAGGACGTCGAGACGATGATGGTGGCGGGGTTTGGCATGGTTGGGCAGGCGGGGGAAGCGAGCACGCTCGAACAGAGCGCTCGGCGTCACCCAGAGCGCGTCGACACGCATGCCTAGCATCGTGGACACACGTGGTCACCGCGCGAACTCTCTCCTCAGGCCAGCCTTCATCCAAAAATCATGTCTGGCATGTTTTTTGTGGTAGTTTTGAAGTTTACCACGGTTTGGTTTGGATCCAGGTGCAGTAGAGAAGATTTTACAAGCCAGGTAAGTTTCTGGTCAGTAACTTTGTGATGTTACTGTGGTCAAATGGCTGGGAGTTTGGGGCTGTGCTTTGGAGGCTAGTTATAAGTTACTAAGGTAAAGATGCACAAGAAAGTTCAGGTCAAATGGAGCAAGTAAAATGGTAGTTGCTGTAGAAACCACCATTTCTGTCTAGAACAGAAAAGATTTTCTGTAGCAAAAATATTCCAAAAAGTGATGAAATATTTTTGCTCAGGGAGGTGCCCTAGGGTCCCTAGAATATTTGTGAATTATCTTAGAATTTTCTGAGCCATAAAAATTAGGGTTGCCTTGAAGCAAACAGATCTGGCTTAGGGTTTTTGAGAGAAAATGAATATTTTTCATTTAAGAAAAATATTCCAAAGGTTATTTTGTGGTGGATCAGAAGTGAAGTGATGGTTTGGGAGAGAAGTGAACACTTGGGTGAAAGCCAAGGATGCCCAAGCGTTTAAGTCCAAATGAAAAGATTCAGAAACTCCAAGTTTCAAAAACTTTCAAATGAAATTTCAAGCAAATAAGAAAGGGCAAAAACCAGGCTGTCACACGGTGAGAAGCCGCGGTTCATATGGTCAGCAAAAATTATGACCTCGCCATCCTTTGGCTGAGGTCTAACTTCTGTTCTCGGAGCTCGCCAGTTGATAATATCTTTTGCTGCTAAGAAGCCAGTTGAACATACTCGTTAAGGGTTTGCTCCGTAACAGTGGATGCAAACCAGTCACATGAGGTAACAATCTTAGTCATCTTTTTACAATGAACGCCTGAGAAATACAGTGTGGTGGATTAGTATTTTGGGGAAGAACCGCCCGATGTTTTCAAAGTTCATGTTTAAGTCGGTCGTTTCATAGTAGTTGACTATCAATACTCAATTGGTGAGCTGGCTAAGGTTATGGCGGCTTACCAAAGGTTTACGGTTAAGCCGCCCAGCAAGTGAATGGCGGGTTAGTTAACTATCAAGACAGTTGAAATTTTTCTAAGTATGGGAGAAACGGGTTCCACAAGTTGCGGTTATATTTACGGATCTACAACAGTTCAGAAACAGAGAATAATTACTAAACCCAAATATGACAGTGGAAGAACATGCGAGTTGGGTTCGAATCTCAAGAAGACAGGATGCATCTGCGATTGGAAATGGATGCTAAAACTGCTATCGCGCAGATTTCGTACTGCTTCTTGGATTGAACTAAGCATGGGCAGAGAAACTATGATGAACATCGACAAACACCGACGAACTAGGGTAAACTAATACGGATTGAGAATAAGTTGAGATGAGTACCTGGAGATGCTGATGAACAGCGGAGGGGCCGCCGTTTTCTGTTCGAAGTCAGGTTGATGCAGCGGCCAAGGCTGATGCAGTCGACGGGGGCGACAGAGCTCTGGAGGCGTCGCTCGTCGCGAGGAAGAAAAAGAGGCAAAGGCAGGGGTAAAAAGTGAAGAAGAGGACCCCCTATCCCTATTTATAAGGAGGTGAAAAGATGGCCTGCGCGGAAATCGAGGAGGCAAAATGATTATGTTAAACGATGCGGGTGCCTCGATTCTCGGAAGGTCCACTAAGATAAAGATCCATCGAGATATCCTGGGCTTTGTGTGGAATCAATGCCCATGACGTCATGGCGGGTTATATCGGTTTGATGAATATTCGACGCTGATACATTCTGCTAAGTTAAATAGTGGAGATTGATATGAACAAGTTCAAATCAACATGGGTCCTAATGTTGAGGATATAGCTCCTAGGTGTGACCCGCCTAGGAGGGGCCGGCTTACACCGTTGGCGGCTTAACATGAAGAAGGTCCAAGGAGGCCCAAGGAGAAGCACGAAGACGGCGGCTCTCGGAGGCAGGCTTGGTAAAGGCCCAAGACCTGGGCCTGTGAGCTGCTGTATGAAGACTTGTTCTGTAAGCCAGGATTAGTTAGAAACCGAGTCGGCAACGCTGTGTGAGCCGGCGGGACTCTGTAAGCCTCCAGGTCTCTAACTATGTATATAAAGGTGAGACTCGGCGGCAGGTTAACTCAAGAAACAAGCAATCAAGAACTAGGTCAAGTGTATTCGCTCCCTTGTAATCGAGACTCAAGCAATACAACTAGAAGCAGGACGTAGGCTTTTACCTCGTTGTGAGGGGCCGAACCTGGGTAAACTCTCTGTGTCCTTTGTCCCGTTCAACCCCTTCAAGCTAACCTAGTTGCGATGGCTCCACACCTAAATCCTTTCACTAGGGCATCTGCCGTGACAAATCCACAACAAGTCTAGACTTGTCACCCTAGACCACTAGCTGGAGCTCCCCGACACGGGCGACAGCTCCTGCAGAACCAGCCATGGTGGAGCAGGGAGCACAGTGTCCTCGTGAGCTCGTGTCATTGTCCTCCTTCGCCCTGTGCTTGGCCATTTGCCTCCTCTATGTGCGCATGAACCCCCTCAACCACTCCCATCTGTCTGAGTGCCATTTGTGTGGCTCGCCGCTCCACAGGCTTCTCCAGCAACCTCGAACCCCTCCTCGGTCGCGCCTTTAAATAGAACCCTCCCGAGCTCATTCGGCCGCACCACCCACCTCCTCTGACAACAAGCACACTCGTAGAAGACCGCGGCCAGGCCAGGCGGGCCTCTGGCCGCCGTTCCGTGCCGAAGATCACCGTCGTTCACCTCTCGGTGCCCTGCTTCCTCCGACGCTCCTCGGCGTCTTCCTCCTCCTCCTCCGGCGTGTTCGTGGTGCCCTCCTGATCGTGTTGGAGCTGCTAGAACGTCCCTGCCTCGCCGGAATCATCTTCTCCGATGAGCTCCCTTTGTCGACGCCTCTGGAGATGACCACCGCGACACCATTTGTCCACCTTCGACTGAGCCCCTGGTACATGTGAGTTCGCCGTAGAGTCCACGTCCAGCCATCCACTCGCCGGTGACCGCCGTGGTCTCCTCGCCGGAGAACCACTGGCGACAGTCATGTCATTGGCCTGACCAATGCCCCTGCCTTCTTTATGCATATGATGAACAAAGTGTTCATGGACTTCCTGGACAAGTTCATGGTGGTATTTATCGAATATATTCTTATATACTCTAAAGGTGAAGAGGAGCATAAATAACACCTCCAAGCAAAATTGCAAAGGCTCCGTCACCACCAGTTATATGCAAAGTTCAGCAAGTGCGAGTTCTGGCTTAAGCAAGTGGGATTCTTGGGGCATATACTCTTTGTTGAAGGAATAGTACTGGATCCAAGTAAAGTCAAGGATGTGCTTAATTGGACTGCACCCGCGATGGTAACTAAGATCAGGAGTTTTCTGGGACTTGCTGGTTATTACCGTCGATTCATTGAAGGTTTTTCCAAGATTGCTAAACCAATGACAGAACTACTCAAGAAGGACAAAAAATTCATATGGTCCGAAGATTGTGAGAAGAGCTTTAACAAATTGAAGACTCGCTTAACGTCAGCACCTGTGTTAACGCTTCTAAACATCTATCAAAGCTTTGACATGTACTGCGACGCATCTCGAATAGTTCTAGGATGCATGCTCATGCAAGACGGCAAGGTTGTAGCTTATGCATCCAGAAAGCTACGACCACATGAAGGAAACTATCCTACTCATGACCGGTCTAAATACAGATGATACACTGGCTTGATTACCAGCATCATGTCTACATCAGTATGCAATCTTCACAACAGTAATAATGAAATCAGTTGGAAGACAAATTGTGTGCAACACCAACTGTATGTTTTCATTCAAAGGTATGATTCATGTATAAGGATTGATTTTGCTATGAGCATGATTTGAATCATGCTATACCCTGGAAGCAAGCAAGAATATGTTAGGAATTCAGTACTCAGCAAGAAGGGTAGTCGAACAACCTATTTCATACAGGTATCTGGGAGCAAGAATAGTATAGGATATATATGATATTTAGTCCACATATCACAAAGAGAAGCTTCTAGTATAAGGAACTCCAGTCTTCCTTCACAAGCTATGAGAGAAGCTTACAATGCAAGATTCCTCAATCTTTCCGAGTACGAAACGTGGATGACTTCCTGTGCAAGATACTCAGGCTTCTTCAGTAAGCTACCGCAAAAGCTTCCGGCATAAGGTATCGAGTATTCCCCAGCAAGCCACTAAGGGGGGAAGCTTCTGAAGTACGGTACCAGTCTTCCTCAGCAAGCTGCCCGACGAAAGCTTCAAGCATAAGCTATTCAATCTTCCTCAACATGATACTCGCAATGGCTTCCAACACCAGCTGCCCAATCTTCCTCAGTATGGCACTGGTACAAAATATTATACAGTAAGTTGATAGCTTATGGTAGTGCATCCCAAGAATCAGATCCACAACAGTTTTGTCAGAAGCAAGAATCAGTCAGGACAACAGTGTCTGCCTCGGGAATCAAATGCTTAGCTACACATACTTCTATATATACTGTGAGCATGCTGCCAAGTTCATGCAAGTCACTCATATGATGAGGAAATCACGGTAAGAATCCGGCAACCTCACCAGTTATGCAAGAGGATGAAATCCAGTTATACACCTCAGTGGGTGATGCAAGGACTGACAAGCTTTGAAGAAAGACAACATGGGACGACAATTTTGACAGGGTTTATCAAGGCAACTTCCTCACACCCGACAAAGTGATGTCATTAACATTTTTCACTGTCTTGTATGATTGATGACAACAATGAGCTCCGTATCAGCACATGCGAACCTGGTATATATTCTATGGCACGCGCCATGAACAGGGTAAAAGTATGATTGCTGGAATATTACATCTGACGGTACCGATGGTCACATGAAGAATTAAAGGTATATATATATATGTCCAAGTTCTTTCAGCAAAAGAACCAGACTAAGAAAACAATAATGAAGGAGTAAGACTGGAAATACAGGTATTATAATTGTCGCGTGAACAATGTGGTATGGATGCTGAAGACAGTCTTCTTCTACATCTATCACCATGAATATACACCCTAGGGGTCTACTCCGTGGAGGTAAGGACCTCATATCAAGGTAACCCGCTCGGCCAACTTTATATGCTCAGAATTGTCACTATCGAATATCCTCATCTATCATGTCACACCAAAGGCTAGCTCCATAGATTGACTTCAGTGACCGTGTTAAAGCATCGCTACTATCCACATGGATATACCGATAGAATGGGTAATAAGATTGTTGAATAACAGTCTCGAAGCATGTGCCCTCGCATACAGGAATCGGTTTAAGGATAGACTGTCAGGAGCAAGATTCTTCTGCCAAACCCACCGCCAGTCAAGTCTGTGGATACTATCGTTATAAGGCCGTACACCTTTATGCTGGTTACGATAGGCGATAGTCAAATCTCTGGTATGGATTGGATATTCAATATAGTGGAACTAGCCAAGAGGATTCAGGAATCCCTGCGAGAAGTCAGATTCCACCAGGAAACGGGTTAAGATTCACAACACTGTTTGAACCCGTAGGACATGCCTCTATCTGAGTAACCCGATGCAAGGAGTAAAAGATTTGGTACCCACCGAGAAGATTGGTGCACAACCCCATGGAATGTTGTTAGTGCTGGATATAATAATGACAAATCAGTCGGGAACCACTCTCGGACTTGTGAGAAGGGCACATGTTGTAGTTATGAGAAATTATCGCAACCCAGCTAAGCCGACAGATATAAAAGAAATTGGAGCCAATGTAAGCATGAACATATGAGGCAATACCTATCAGAATGAGGACATAGTGAAGCAAACCACCCCAGAGCAAGACAATCGCGTCATATGAAATTCTGTGGGAACATCATATAAAGGAAAAGGATGCCCAAGTTGGAAACGGTTTCCTTAAGTAGTATTCATACTTGTTCCCTAAGCAATCAAATCTCGAGGATGAGATTTCTTTAATGGGGGGTGGTTTGTAACACCCTCGATTTATTTGAATTTTGCTTTGGAATTGTTTTTTCTGTGGCTCTGTGGTCTTGAAACCTAGGAAGATCATCCCTCATTTCTCTCCCAAGTGTCTTGTCACCCTCAATCCCTTCCCAAGACCATGTCATTTCCATCTTATCCCAATTTCAAGTTCTATTTCTTGGGAATATTCCTTCTTCTATTAAAGGAATAACCCTTTCTGCTCTAGGTTGTGAAGCAACCTATATTTTTGTCTTTCCTAAAATTCCCACAAAATTCTCAGAATTCATTTGGACCATATGAAACTTGGATATGCAAAAATATTCAAGATTTAATCCTCATGGTGAGTGCACCATCCAATCTTTGATTCTGGTCACATTTTTAGGTTGTGAAGCAACTACATTTTATATTGCTCCCTAATTTCTGGAAATTTACCACAACCCTCTCTTACCTATATAAACTATGTCCACCAAATTTGGAATCATTCCATTCATCCAATATTTCTCTAGAATTTTTCTAAGTTTCTGTCCAGAGTGAAGCACTGTGAAGGAAGTACCATTTTGGTATGTCCAAATGGTATGAAACTTTTACGGTACCTTCATATGACCAAATAACTCATCTTATCCAAATTTCAGCTCAACCCAATTAACTATGTGAGTGCTACTTCATCATTTGTATTTTTGTCCAGTTTGGCACATTGTACAACAAGTGCTAGCTAAACTCCTCCAATTGAGCTGAAAGTTTGCATATTGGGTCATCTTCGTCGTCGATCACCCTCAGCAAAATATCAGCATCTTCCTCCATACCAATCTTCCCCAGAAACCCACAAACACCTTGCTATTCCAATGCCATCTAGCTAGATGCGGTCACGTCCTTGGTCCCTGTTCTCTTTTCTTTCCTTCTTTGCACTCTATGTTGTTTGCCTTATCTCCCAGACACGGTTTGCAGAGCTAGAGTGCACCACGCGCGCCTGTTCACGTGGTGACTACGTGCACAGCATGCCTGTGCGCGCGCTCTGGGCATTGGGGCCCTTGGCCTCGTCCGTTCCCCTGTGCTCTTGAACTCTCTCTCCTTGTCCCGGAGCTTTCCTGTGATCGTGCGGTCACTCCACTACGTTGGCCCCTTCCTATCTCGTCATCCTCACGCGCTGGCAGCCGCGCCCGTGACCTGGCCGCATCTGCCACCGCCATGTCCAGTTGCCTACAACGCACCCGAGCCTTCCCGAGCTCTCCCCGACGCAATATATAGCTTGCTGGTTATCCCCCACAGCTCATCAACCCCTCAACCCTCTCCCTCGAGCACCAGAGCTCCATGCCCCTCCTCTGTCCACCACGGCCATCGCTCAAATTGGAGCTAGTCGAGCCCCCTCTCGCCATCTTGACCTCACCGGAGTTCGCCTCTAGCCACCCCGATTCTCCCAACCACCACGCCGGAGTGCCCTTGGCCGCGAACCCCCAAGAACGGCCGCCGTCCTCGTCCTCGGCCACCGCGAGCCGCCGCGGCTGCAGCCCTCCTGGCAGGCGATCTACCTCTGGACGGATGCGACATTCCCTCCAGAACTCGTCGGTACCGTCAGCTTCGCCGGAGGTGGCCTGAGCCACCAGGACGAGCGCCGGCCGCGCCTTTTCTCCTCTGTCTCCGCCACGGGCGCCCAAACTGCCGCTGCTACAGACCTCCATGGCCTGAGTGCGGAGCATGGCCAGCTGCGCCTCGTCGTGCTGAACCCACAGGTGGCCGGAGCTCCGCCCGGGGTGGCCGGAGTCGCCCGGACAAGCGCCGCGCCGAGCCCTCTGCTCTGCCCCGTCGGGCGCTGGAGGAGAAGAAGACAACGAGCCCCCTGCCAGTGGGTCCCGCTCGTCAGCCTCTGAGCGTTGACCCTGTGAGCCCGCTGACGTGGCAAGTGGGGGCGTATTCAAGCGAAGGCATGTTTCTCTAAAGTGCGCTTTCTATTTCCAGCCGCCAGCTGTAAGAGTTAAATTGCGAACTTTCACCCGTTAAGATCAGCATGAATATATTTTTATTTTATTTCTACCTAACGAACGAACGGCCGTAACTCCGCAACCGTAACTCTGAATCAGGTCATTCCAAACCACGCGTTCTCGTCTCGTCGAGCTCGTTCTGTCGGTACCATTTTCACTATGTTGTCACATACTAAAAATGACCATTTGGCCCTTGCCCTTATTTAGCCCCCTTTGAGAGAGAAGCGTTTCCAGCAAATCGTTCCACGAGTTCCTCGCACCTCTTCCCGATGTTTTCTTCATTCCCAGGCAAGCCACGACAGCCACTTGCATGATGGCCTTGCAGTAGCCATGGTTTTCAACTTCAATATTTAATTGTTTTGTGCATGTTAATATTTTGTGAATGCGTTATATATATGCTTGTGAATCCATGCTTATCTTTATGCCATGATCATTTGCAGCTAGTTCATTAAGTGATTAGTTTCTAATATTAGTACCATGTTCTTTTCTGGTAATTATTTTTCCGGTGCTAGTGATCATGCTATGTCCATCTGAATTGTTATTATTGTGCTATTCATGGCCATCGCTATGCCATGCTCAATTGCATCTAGTAGATTAAATGATTTATGGTTGATAATGTTATGATCCATATGTCATATGGTCATGCTTTCCATCCATGCTCATGTTAATTTCATGCTCATATGCATTGTCATTTCATCATGTTATTCTGTTATGACTCCGCTCATCCTCATTCAAGTTTAACCGGACTTTAATCGAACTTGAACACCTGTTGGCTGAGTCATAGTGCCATCCAGTCGAGCTGACCAGTGCAGCCACACTTGCCTGTATGGGAAGGCCCTAATTTGATCTATTGTCATGCATCTCACTGGTGCCTCCAACTAGGGAAGGTTATGTGCGCGCTGCCCTGATCAGGTGGGCGGCCATAAGCCTTGTGTGCCCGAGTTGTTTTAGGCACCTTTGTCCCCGTTTGGGACCGTTTTAGTTTTGCCACGACGATGGCCGTTGGATGTCCAGAGTGGCATCGGGGCCACCTATCACTTAGCCCAAAGGGGAGTTGGTCGAAGTGGTCGGGAGTCTGTCATGCAATAGATCGGTTTTGTTGGAACGCCATTGGTCCACCCGAATGGGAGCATGAGGCCTTGGGTTCTGTAGTGTGGGTACAGTGTACTAACCTCTGCAGAGTGCATAATCTATCGTTAGCCGCGCCCGCAGATATGGGCTTAGTCTGTAGTGGGTCACACTATGGGTCAATAGTAATAATAATTTGACTAATAAAGAACCCTGGTTCGATGAGGAAAGTAGTTGATTGATCTTTATGTTATAAAGAGAGGGTCACAAGGGTATCATTATACCAAAGTTGGTTGATATTTGTCGGTGCAACAAACATTCACGTATGTTGCCTAGGCTATACACAGGCATGATGACATCACACAACTACACCAAACATTGAAATCAAGACCAAGCCAGAGAAGCAGCTCTTTGAGAGATCAAAGAGCGGATCAAGAATACCAAGACAAACCAAGGCAACAAGATGTCACCTTGGGAAAACCTCCCTTGCCGGGAAGGAGAGCCTAGACGGGTCGAGACCGCCCCAAGGACAAGTCCAAGATTTCCCTAGCAGGCTTGTTGGGTCTGCCAAAGGCGAATTTCCCCACCAAAGCACCACCACACCACGACACAAATCGCATATCAATGCGGTGTCGAGCCCTCAAGGTGATTAAGTGGCTTCTACTGAGCACGTGGCAGCCATTTGGAAGGCAGATTACCTTTATATGACACCCGTCCAGAGGCATGTCAAGCAGATAGGCAGAATATGATTAAGCGGCACGGCATGCTTGCCTGGCGGCATCCTCGGCATGACACCTAGCAGTGCATTTAATGCACTTTGTCCTAACTGCCAGAGTTAGGTATGATAGCACTGTTAGCTATCTAATCACTAGATAATGACTGTTTTTCCACTGTGGTTACCCCTTTGACTATGGAAGGATGGTCATAGAAAACGAGAGAAGGATTCGGACCCTTGCACACTTGTACACGTGTAGTTGCTCTCCCTGAGGCGACCTTGCCGGGCTGGAACACTGCGTGCCCATCGTGTTCTTCCCCTCAATCCACCAAAGTAGGAGTAGGGTTTTACGCTTCTCAGCAGCCTGAACTTGGGTAAAAACCACTAGAGTCCCCACTGTCGTGTTGTTTCATGGCTTCTGCTCTTTGTGTAAGGTGACCCTGCCCCTCACCGAACCACATGGGGCCGATGGCCCCATAGGTGTTCGTGTTCACCATGACTTCTTTGGTGCGCCAGGTAGGGGGAAGCGCTTCCGCGAATCCGACGTTGTGAATAGCGCGTCAATCTTCATCATCGTCTTCTTCATCGTTAGCTTCATCATCCATGGCGCCCAAGAAGAAGCCCGGCGCAACAGCTCATCCTTCCACTTCGAAGGCCCCTTCGCACGCAGCCGCCGATGTCGTAGGCGCTCCGATGGCATTGGGAGACGCATGTGACACGACCAGCGCAGGCGGCGCTGTCATCGTGCCCCCTGTGGCCGAAGCTGGAGCGGAAGACGTCGGGGGAGGGCGACATCAACAACACCCCAACAGCCATAACCCACAGGGCGCGGGCAGGGTGAATGTTTAGTCTCTACCTCCCCGCCACGCTAGTGGGCGCAGCCGCAGCGACAACGACTGCTCTGGTGCAAGCCATGACCCCCTAGTTGTCCCTGTTACGGGCGCAGTTATGGGGCAGACGCCTTGCCTAGGGCAGGGCAACCAAGACGGAGTGCCGAACGGGGTCGTCAACCCTCATGTGCACCCTACTCGTCACCAATCTGCCGCCGCGACTGGCTCGCAGCGGCGAGAACACGGCGCCGCCCTGCTGGTACTAGCAGGAGTCAAGCGGTGTCGCGGTCTACCTCATCATCTATGCCAAGCACAGCTTCGGAAGCCATGGTGCGGGCCCAACTCCTGCTAAGATTCCCACCAGCGGCTAATCATATGGATGAGTCGAGAGCCACAATCCAGAGTTTGATCGGCTTTACTAAAGCGGAAGGATCACAGCGGGCGGGGCCATCACGATGCCCACAAGCAACGACAACGGGCCGAGTTGCTCACCATGTTGAGGGGGCCACTCCAACGATGCAATCCCTCCGTGACAGCCAGCACAGAGGCTACAACCAGAACCGCGTGACCAGGAGCCCATCGAGATCAGTGAGCCCGTCGAGATCAGCGGCAAGTCCTGGAAGATCGACGCAGAGAAGACGCGCGCGTCACCATAGAGCGGCGCCGGGAGACCCGCCGTCAATCTGATAGGCGCAACGGCTGAGACGTCAACGAACCCACACCTAGTGACGGTGGGTACCTTCCCTTCGAGGTTGGGTGCCCTGCCTTCACTCGCGAGCTGCGGCAAGTTCGCTGGCCCTCATACCGCGTCTTCAAACCTGAGTTACCAGAAAAGTACGATGGAAAGCTGAACCCGGCAGAGTTCTTGAGCATTTACACAATTGCTGTTTAGACCGTCGGAGGAAGAGATGAGAAGGTGTTCGCCAACTACTTCCCTTTGACACTCAAGCCAAACGTGAGGTCGTGGTTAATGCACCTGCCAGAGAATACCATTTCGTCCTGGGCTGACCTGTGCAATGAATGTGTTGGTGACTTCACGCGCGGCCACAAAGAACCAGGACGGCCCAACGACTTGCAAATCCTTCTACAGAAGGAAGGGGAAAGTTTGTGGAAGTATATGCAGAGGTTTAGTCGGGTACACAGGAACATTCCAGAGATCCACCCAGCAGCTGTAATTGTCGTGTTCCAGTCAAACGTGTGCAACAGAAAGGATACGTTCCAAACTGAACGTCTGGTTGCCCAAGACTATGAATGAGTTATACACCTTGGCGGATAAATGCGCCCGCACTGAGGGAGGGAGGCGACTCCCCAGGGAAGAGGACGCTATCGAGGTTGATTCAGAGCATGATGACAATGCCGCTAATCCGAAGAGGAAGAATCAAAAGTGCAACAAGAAGCATAAAGAGAAGTCAGTACTGGCCATTGAGGTTTCTGGCACCCCTAGTACCGGCAAGAAAGCCAGAACCAAAGCCCCCAGCAAGGAAGCTGTCGCGTGCACTAATTGTCGGGAAGCTGCACTGGCAGAAAAAGCCAGGAAGTCCGATGGACCATACTGCAAAATCCACCGAAGCAAGGGCCACGATCTCCAAGAGTGTCATCAAGTTGAGCAAGTTGTCAAGAAGCAGAAAGCTGAGTATGAGAAGCGTGACAAGGAGAGAGACCAAGAAGGTGCTGGCGGGAAGGGTCGTGGCGGTAGAGCAGGCCGCCGCGGCAAGACTCCTGAGCAAAAAGAGAAACCTGCTAGAGGCCGTAAGAAGAAGGAATGTGATGATGAGAGTAATGAAGGGGTTGAAGAGGGAACGAGTGAGCAAGAATTCCAGAAAGCAACTAAGGCCCTGTGCATTGACGGAGGCACACCTTTGCACTCCTCTCACTGCCAGCTCAAGCAATGGGCTGATACGTCCATTTTGCATCATGCTTTTATATCGATATTTATTGCACTATGGGCTGTTATTATACATTATGTCACAATACTTATGCCTATTCTCTCTTATTTTACAAGGTTTACATAAAGAGGGAGAGTGCCGGCAGTTGGAATTCTGGGCTGGAAAAGGAGCAAATATTAGAGACCTATTCTGCACAACTCCAAAATTCATGAAACTCCATGGAAGTTATTTTTGGAAATAAAAAAATACTGAGCGAAGAATACACCAGAGGGGGCCCACACCCTGAACATGAGGGTGGGGGGCGCGCCCTACCCCCTGGGCGCGCCCCCTGCCTCGTGGGCCCCCTGGTGGCCCTCCGGTGCCCATCTTCTGCTATATGAAGTCTTTCGTCCGAGAAAAATCAGAAGAAATCTTTCGGGACGAGACTCCGCCGCCACAAGGCGGAACCAATCTAGGGCTCTGGCGGAGCTGTTCTGCCGAGGACACTTCCCTCCGGAAGGGGGAAATCATCGCCATCATCATCACCAACGCTCCTCTCATCGGGAGGGGCCAATCTCCATCAACATCTTCACCAGCACCATCTCCTCTGAAACCCTAGTTCATCTCGTGTATCCAATTCTTGTCTCTAAGTCTGAGATTGGTACCAGTAGGTTACTAGTAGTGTTGATTACTCCTTGTAGTTGATGCTAGTTGGTTTATTTGGTGGAAGATCATGTTCAGATCCATTATGCATATTAATACCCCTCTGATTATGAACATGAATATGCTTTGTGAGTAGTTATGTTTGTTCCTGAGGACATGGGAGAAGTCTTGCTATTAGTAGTCATGTGAATTTGGTATTCGTTCGATATTTTGATGAGATGTATGTTGTCTCTCCTCTAGTGGTGTTATGTGAACGTCGACTACATGAAACTTCACCATTGTTTGGGCCTAGAGGAAGGAATTGTTAAGTAATAAGTAGATGATGGGTTGCTAGAGTGACAGAAGCTTAAACCCTAGTTTATGCGTTGCTTCGTAAGGGGCTGATTTGGATCCATATGTTTCATGCTATGGTTAGGTTTACCTTAATACTTCTTTTGTAGTTGCGGATGCTTGTAATAGGAGTTAATCATAAGTGGGATGTTTGTCCAAGTAAGGACAGCACCCAAGCGCCGGTCCACCCACATATCAAATTATCAAAGTACCGAACGTGAATCATATGAACGTGATGAAAACTAGCTTGACGATAATTCCCATGTGTCCTCGGGAGCGGTTTTCTCTATATAAGAGTTTGTCCAGGCTTGTCCTTTGCTACAAAAAGGATTGGGCCACCTTGCTGCACCTTATTTACTTTCATTACTTGTTACCCGTTACAAATTATCTTATCACAAAAACTATCTATTACCTATAATTTCAGTGCTTGCAGAGAATACCTTGCTGAAAACCGCTTATAATTTCCTTCTACTCCTCGTTGGGTTCGACACTCTTACTTATCGAAAGGACTACGATAGGTCCCCTATACTTGTGGGTCATCATGGGCGCGTGAGGTCAATGTCGTGGAGCCAGCAACAGACTCCCGGAAGCTGCTCAAATGGTCCCGCACGCCTATCCTCTTTGATGAAGAGGATCACCCTGACCGCACCACCGCAGTAGGTGCTTACCGTTGTTGGTTTCGCCAACAATCCGCAACCTCAACGTCACAAAGGCGCTAGTTGACGGCGGGGCAGGGTTGAATCTAATCTCCCCCAAGGTAATTAGCAAATTACAGATATCGGATGAGGAGCTCAAGATTACTGGCACGTTCCAAGGAATCAACCACGGCAGGAGCCGTCCTAAGGGGAAGATCACGTTGCCAGTAACATTTGGTGGGGAGCTGAATTACCGGACTGAGAGGGTCGTGTTTGATGTTGTCGAACTTCCCTTGCCGTACAATGGGATTCTTGGCCATCCAGCTCTGGCAAAATTCATGGCGACATCCCACTGTGCCTACAATACTCTGAAAATGCCAGGACCGATGGGCGTCATTTCCATCTCGTCAGACAATTATGATGCAATCATATGTGTGGATAAGATGTAGCGAGATGCGGTAGCCGCCGAGGCCGCTAAGGCTGTAGCTCCCGCCAAGGAAACAAGGAAAGTAAAGAAGACTAGCGAAGAGACTAATACGTCTCCAACGTATCTATAATTTTTTATCGTTCCATGTTGTTTTATTATCAATCTTGGATGTTTTATAATCATTTTATATCATTTTTTGTACTAACCTATTGACATAGTGCCAAGTGCCAGTTGCTGTTTTTTCCATGTTTTTTACATCGCAGAAATTCAATACCAGACGGAGTCCAAATGCCACGAAACTCCATGATGATTTTTTATGGGCCAGAAGGAACACATTGGGCCCTGGTTGCACCTGGGGGAGTCCCGAGGAGGGGACAATCCACCAGGGCACGCTAGGAGGCCCAGGCGCGCCCTGGTGGGTTGTGCCCACCTCGGGTGCCCCCAGGACCGCCTCTTTGCTATATAAATACCCCAAAAATACCAGAACCCTAGGGGAGTCGATGAAATATTCATCCATCCGCCGAGAGTCCAGAACCACCAGATCCAAGTGCTCTCTGTGCTTCACTTAAATCTTTTATGAGCTAGGACTTGCTCTAGTGCTTCACTTATATCTTGTTGAGCACGGTGTGCTTAGTATTTTTGAATAAATGCTCCCTTGCTTCACTTAGATTTATTTGAGAGTTAGTAAAATTTTAAAAAAATTATCTCTTGCTTCACTTAAATTATTGAGAGAAAGTAAATTTGTTATGCTCATGATCTTCACTTATATTTGTTTGAGCTTATGAAAAGCAACACATGAAAAATTAGTCCCAAAGTGATAGATATCCAAGAAGGATAAAGAAAAAGAAAAAAAAAGATGTCATGAAGATCATTGGACAAAATAAACTTGATTCTTAGTAATAGTTTTGAGATATGATGATGTGATATGTGAGTTATGTTGATGAGTAATTGTGCTCTAGTAAGAATATTGGTGTTAAGGTTTGTGATTCCCTATGCATGCACGAAAGTCAATAATCATGCAATGAAAATTATATCCTACTTGTGGTGCATTATTCGGTGTTAATTATGCTTAATGCTTGCTTGTGAGATTATTCGTTTCTTCGTTGGTCGCTTCTCAATTTTTTGCTAGCCTTCATTTTGCACTAAGTATGACCTCTACTTGTGCATCCAAAATCCTTTAAACCAGTTTTGCCACATGAGTCCACTATATCTACCTATATGCGGTATTCTTTTGCCATTCTAAGCAAATTTGCATGTGCCATCTCTAATTTTCAAAATAAACTTCTATTTTGTGTGTTTGTCTCGCTCACGGAACAGTAACGGGTGGCTAATATTTTCCATGCTGGATGTGTTATTCTCACGATGAGTGTTTATTCACTTGTCATTGCACGAGAGTAAGGAAAAGGTTTTAGGGATGCCCAGTCCTGAAATGCAAAAATGAATTTACTTTATGTTGTCAAATAATAAATTCCTTGGAAAGTGTTGGTATGGAGGGCACCCATGGATACGATTAGCCATGCAAAGTGAAAGTATGGTGGAAAAAGGAATAAACTTTATTTTCTGTTTGGGAACCGCCTATGGCATATCTAGCGTGGAAAGTGTTCGGAACTCTGAGTCGTTTTCGTTGGTGGGATGGATACACCTCCCAAAATGTTTTTATCTCTAATTTTTTCGCTTTGAGCTCTGGCACCTCTACAAATCCCTACTTCCCTCTACGAAGGGCCTTTCTTTTAATTTATGCAATTTTTATTTTGAATTTGAGTCTCCATCCTCACTTATAAAGGCACTAACTAGGAGGCAATATGATCGTACTTAAGTATTGGGTGTAGCTAATATTCGAGTGTGTTTCATGAATGGATCAATGTTTGAGCATGATGGCTAGGGATAACTTATTTTAGCGTTGATATTTTGAAAGACATGGTTGCTTGTTGATATGCTTGAGTGTCTAAATTATTATGTCAAAACTAGACTATTGCTTTGAATCACATAAAAGTCCAAATGTCCATGCTATAAAGAAAAGATTTTTTTGACTGGTCTATAAAGAAAAGATTATGATATGACATGATAAACAACACTCCAGATCAAAAATTCTGTTTTTATCACTTACCTACTCGAGGATGAGCAGGAGTTAAGCTTGGGGATGCTGATACGTCTCCAACGTATCTATAATTTTTTATCGTTCCATGCTGTTTTATTATCAATCTTGGATGTTTTATAATCATTTTATAGTCATTTTATATCATTTTTGGTACTAACCTATTGACATAGTGCCAAGTGCCAGTTGCTATTTTTTCCCATGTTTTTTACATCGCAGAAAATCAATACCAGACGGTGTCCAAATGCCACGAAACTCCACAATGATTTTTTATGGGCCAGAAGGAACACATTGGGCCCTGGTTGCACCGGGGGGGAGTCCCGAGGAGGGGACAACCCACCAGGGCGCGCTAGGAGGCCCAGGCGCGCCCTAGTGGGCTGTGCCCACCTCGGGTGCCCCCGGACCGCCTCTTTGCTCTATAAATACCGCAAAAATACCATAACCCTAGGGGAGTCGACGAAATATTCATCCAGCCGCCGCAGAGTCCAGAACCACTAGATCCAATCTAGACACCATCTCGGATGGGGTTCACCACCTCCATTGGTGCCTCTCCGATGATGCGTGAGTAGTTCTTTGTAGACCTTCGGGTCCGTAGTTAGTAGCTAGATGGCTTTCTCTCTCTCGTTGAATTCTCAATACAATGGTCTCTTGGAGATCCATATGATGTAACTCTTTTTGCTGTGTGTTTGTTGGGATCTGATGAACTTCGAGTTTACGATCAGTTATATCTTTTTATATCCATGAAAGTTATTTGAGTTTTTTAATCTCTTATGGGCTCGTATTTCTTCTCCAATGTTTTGGTTTTGTTTGGCCAACTTGATCTATTTATCTTGCAATGGGAAGAGGTGCCCGGTAGTGGGTTCGATCTTATGGTGCTTGATCCCAGTGAGAGAAAGGGAAACAACACGTATGTATAGTTGCTACTAAGGATAAAAATATGAGACATATATCTATGCAATAGATAAACGGATCTTGTCTACATAATGCCATCGTTCTTATTGCATTACTCGTTTTTCCATGAACTTAATACACTAGATGCATGCTGGATAGCGGTCGATGTGTGGACTAATAGTAGTAGATGCAGGCAGTTGTCGGTCTACTAATCTTGGACGTGATGCCTATGTAATGATCATTGCTTGGATATCGTCATAATTATTTGAAGTTCTATCAATTCCCCAACAGTAATTTGTTTACCCACCATTTGCTATCTTTCTTGAGAGAAGCCACTAGTGAAACCTACGGCCCCCGGGTCTTCTTCCTCATATATTTTCTTGCGATCTACTTTTCCTTTGCATTTTTATTCAGATCTATTAAACAAAAAAATACTTTGCTGCACTTTATTTTATTTGCTATCTATTATTCCAATCTATTACAATTTCTCGCATCGTTACCCGAAAGGGATTGCAACCCCTTTAACATGTCGGGTTGCGAGGTGTTGTTATTTGTGTGTAGGTGTTCTTTACGTTGTGTTGCTTGGTTCTCCTACTGGTTCGATAACCTTGGTTTCTTCATAGAGGAAAATACCTACCGCCGTTGTGCTGCATCATCCCTTCCTCTTTGGGGAAATACCGACGTAGTCCTAGCAGACAGGAGCTTTTCTGGCGCTATAGTAGAGAGCGATCAGAGACCAGCAAGGAGTCCGGGAAGTGCGCCTCTCGGAGTGCGATGCTCCTGTTGATGACCCGCCGGAGAGTTCTGCTAGTAAGAGGTCCAAGGTTGCTTGTAAAGAAGGTCCCAGCAAGGCAGGATACGATTCCCTTCCGTCCTCTTGATGATGATGTGGTCATGACCTCCATGTCCAGCCCCATGATCACCAAGTCCGTCCTCACCTGTGTGTTCGTCCAGCTGCAACCGGTGTTAAGCCATCGCTTGGTGTAGGTCTGTTTACACCAACTCCTTCCACATGTGGATTCACTATCGTGCACACTGCCACAACATGTTTGACCGTAGTACCGGAGTTTTCGCAAGATTTGTGTGCTTGAGTAGGCATGCATATTGTTGTGAATAGCAGTAAAATGTGATGTTGCTTGTATGTAATCGTGATTGCCTTGTGTGCTTTTGTTTCATTCGTTTCTTTTGATTATTTGTTTGGGCCCTTGGTGTTACCTTATTACCCCTTATGGAAGTGGCTCGTCAATTGACACCGGACTTGAAGAATCAATAAGGATATCAAATATTTGGAAGTTAGGCAACGTTAAGGAATTCTCAGTCGACTATATTGTATTGGGAATATTTGGTCTGAATACAAATGATATCCTGGCTTGATTATCAGCATCATGTCTACATCAGTATGCAATCTTCATAGCAGTAATAATGAAATCAGCCAGAAGACAAATTGTTTGCAACACCGACTATATGTTTTCATTCAAAGGTATGATTCATGTATAAGGATTGATTCAGCTATGAGTACGATTTGAATCATGCTATACCCTGGAAGCAAGCCATAATATGTTAGGAATTCAGTACTCAGCAAGAAGGGTAGTCGAACAACCTGTTTCATACAAGTATTCTGCAGCAGGAATAGTTTTGGATATATATGATATTTAGTCCACATATCACAAAGAGAAGCTTCTGGTATAAGGAACTCCAGTCTTCCATCACAAGCTATGAGAGAAGCCTACAATGCAAGATTCCTCAATCTTTCCGAGTACGATACCTGGATGACTTCTTGTGCAAGATACTCAGGTTTCTTCAGTAAGCTACCGCAAAAGCTTCCGGCATAAGGGATCGAGTCTTCCCCAGCAAGCCACTAAGGGGGAAGGTTTTGAAGTACAGTACCCAGTCTTCCTCAGGAAGCTGTTCGATGAAAGCTTCAAGCATAAGCTATTCAATTTTCCTCAGCATGATACTCCCAATGGCTTGCAACACCAGTTGTCCAATCTTCCTCAGTATGGCACTGGTACAAAATATTATACAGTAAGTTGATAGCTTATGGCAGTGCATCCCAAGAATCAGATCTGCAACAGTTATGTCAGAAGCAAGAATCAGTCTGTACACCAGTGTCTGCCTCGAGAATCAAATGCTCAGCTACAAATACTTCTATAGATATTGTGAGCATGCTGCCAAGTTCATGCAAGTCACTCATACGATGATGAAATCACGGTAAGAATCTGGCAACCTCACCAGTGGGTGATGCAAGGACTGACAAGGTTTGAAGAAAGACAACACGGGACAACAATTTTGATAGTGTTTATCAAGGCCAGCTTCCTCACACCTGACAAAGTGATGTCATTAACATTTGTCACTGTCTTGTATGATTGACGACAACAATGAGCTCCGTATCAACACACGCGAACTTGGTATATATTCTATGGCAGGAGCCATGAACATGGTAAAAGTACGATTGCCGAAATATTACATCTGATGGTACCGATGGTCACATGAAGAATTAAAGGTATATATATGTCCAAGTTCTTTCAGCAAAAGAACCATACTAAGAAAACAATAATGAAGGGGCAAGACCGGCAATACCGGTATTATAATTGTCGCATGAACAACATGGTACGGATGCTCAAGACAGTCTTCTTCTGTATATATCACCATGAATGTACACCCAAGGGGTCTACTCCGTGGAGGTAAGTACCTCATATGAAGGTAACCCAGTCGGCCAACTTTATATGCTCAGAATCACTATTGTAGGATGCTGCTAACGCAACACTGCAATCAGAGACCCTTTGACAAAACTATGTGCGATGCATTAATCGCAAACGGTGATGTAAAAAACCGTCAATAAAGATGCAAAATGTCTGCGATGGCGGATACATCAAACACAGTTCAGATTTTCATTGTGTGTGTGTGTTGAGGGGCATACGGTTTAGTTCAATGAACTGTTTGGGATGAGGCAGAACAACAGAAACGAGCAGCAAGGTGAAGGCGTGTGTGATATACGGCATCCAGTTCACTCGTTTAAGCTGTTTGTGAAGAGGCAAAACAACATAAACGGGTAGCCAGATGAAGGTGTGTGCGATATACGGCATACAGTTCACTCGGATGAATTGTTTGTGATTAGGCAACACAAAAGAAACAGTCAGCCGTATCAAGGTACGTGCGATATACAGCATGTGGAACAGTATTCTTTACTGTGGATAGTGTGTTGTTGGTGATACGTCTCTGTCGTATCTATAATTTTTGATTGTTCTATGCCAATATTCTACAACTTTCATATACTTTTGGTAACTTTTTATACTATTTTTGGGACTAACATATTGATCCAGTGCCCAGTGCCAGTTCCTGTTTGTTGCATGTTTTTTGTTTCGCAGAAAATCCATATCAAACGGAGTCCAAATGGGATAAAAACTGACGGAGATTTTTTTGGAATATTTGTGATTTTTGGGAAGAAGAATCAACGCGATACGATGCCCAAGGGGGCCACGAGGCAGGGGCGCGCCCCAGGGGGTCAGGCGCACCCTGGACCCTCGTGGACACCCCGTAAGGTGGTTGGAGCCCTTCTTTCGCCGCAAGAAAGCTAATTTCTGGATAAAGATCGTGTCCAAAATTCAGCCCAATCGGAGTTACGGATCTCCGGTTACAAAAGAAACGGTGAAAGGCCAGATCTGGGAAGGCAGAAATAGAGAGAGACAGAGAGACAGATCCAATCTCGAAGGGGCTCTCGCAGCTCCCATGCCATGGAGACCAAGGACCAGAGGGGAAACCCTTCTCCCATCTAGGGAGAAGGTCAAGGAAGAAGAAGGAGGGGGGCTCTCTCCCCCTCGCTTCTGGTGGCGCCGGAGTGCCACCGAGGGCCATCGTCATCACCGCAATCTTCACCAACAACTTGACCGCCATCATCACCAACTCTTCCTCCCACTATGCAGCGGTGTAACCCCTCTTTTACCCGCTGTAATCTCTACTTAAACATGGTGCTCAACGCTATATATTATTTCCCAATGATGTATGGCTATCCTATGATGTTTGAGTAGATCCGTTTTGTCCCATGGGTTAATTAATGATCGTGATTGGTTTGAGTTGCATGTTTTATTATTGGTGCTGTCCTATGGTGCTCTCTGTGTGGCGCAAGCGTGAGGGATCCCTGCTGTAGGGTTTGCAATATGTTCATGATTTGCTTATGGTGGGTGGCGTGAGTGACAGGAGCACATACCCGAGTAAGTAGGTTGTTTACGTATGGGAATAAAGAGGACTAGATACTTTAATGCTATGGTTGGGTTTTACCTTAATGATCTTTAGTAGTTGCGGACGCTTGCTAGAGTTCCAATCATAAGTGCATATGATCCAAGTAGAGAAAGTATGTTAGCTTATGCCTCTCCCTCATATAAAATTGCAATAACGATTACCGGTCTAGTTATCGATTGCCTAGGGACAAATAACTTTCTCGTGACAACAAGCTCTTTACTAAAACTAATTTAGTTCTGTCTTTATCTTAACAGCCCCTACTTTTTTTATGTGCTCTTTATATTCTTGCAAACCTATCCAAAAACACCTACAAAATACTTCTAGTTTCATACTTGTTTTCGGTAAAGCGAACGTTAAGCGTGCGTAGAGTTGTATCGGTGGTCGATAGAACTTGAGGGAATATTTGTTCTACCTTTAGCTCCTCGTTGGGTTCGACACTCTTACTTATCGAAAGAGGCTACAATTGATCCCCTATACTTGTGGGTTATCAAGACCTTTTTCTGGCGCCGTTGCGGGGGAGTTATAGCGTGGGGTGAATATTCTCGTGTGTGCTTGTTTGCTTTATCACTAAGTAATTTTTATTTGTTGTTCTTAGTTGTTCTCTATCTTTAGTTATGGATATGGAACACGAAATACCAAAAAAATTAGGTTTACTTGCTACTCATGGAGATGGGGAACCTCCTAAAACCCTCGATGCTCGTTATGTGATAGATATTATGTACTACTTTGATAATCCTGAGAAAACCCCGTTCAATTTGGTAATGGGAGACACGTTGGATCAATGTGAATACTTTAGGGATTATCGCTTGACTCAAAAAGGGAAACTATTATGCGATCAAATTTATATGTTGAAGTGGTATGCTAGGCAACTATGCTTGAGATATGATTATACTTGTTGCTCTAGGATGAAGGCTCCACACCTTACCTTTTCATGCAAATTTAATGATAATGAAACCTTGGCTTCTTATGCTAGAGGTATATATGATTACTATGATGTGGAACAAATAGAAGAATTTGTTGCTTTTATGGGTGCTTATAAAATTGAATCTGTATTTAAAGAGTGTGAGAATCTTTATGATGCTGTTTATAGACCTGAAAATTTAGCTATCCTTAAATATTTCTATGAGAATTATGAATACAATGCCGATATTGATGCATTTATTGAGAAAGTCTCCGCTGTCCAAGAAGAGACTAATATTTTGCAGGAGTCTATGGAAGAAGAAATTGATGAAACTGTGAGCTCATTGGATGAAAAATATGAGGAGAGCGAAGAACAAAAGGAGGAAGAGCGGATTGATCACCCGTGCCCACCTTCTAATGAGAGTAACTCTTCAACTCATACATTGTTTAATTTCCCTTCGTGCTTACCGAAGGATGATTGCTATGATGACTGTTATGATCCCGTTGATTCTCTTGAAATATCCCTTTTTGATGATGCTTGCTATGCTTGTGGCCAAGATGCCAATATGGATTATGCTTATGGAGTGAACTTGCTATAGTTCCTTATGTTAAACATAAAATTATTGCTATTGCACCCACGCATGATAGTCCTATTATCTTTTTAAATTCTCCAAACTACACTATATCGGAGAAATTTGCTCTTATTAAGGATTATGTTGATGGGTTGCATTTTACCGTTGCACATGATGATTTTGATGAATATAATATGCATGTGCTTGCTGCTCCTACTTGCAATTATTATGAGAGAGGAACTATATCTCCACCTCTCTATGTTTCCAACATGATAAAATTGCAAGAAACTATTTATACTATGCATTAGCCTTTACTATGTGTGCATGAATTGTTCTTATATGACATGCCGATGCATAGGAAAAGAGTTAGACTTCGTTGTTGCATGATATATGTTACTTTGTGCTCACTACTAAATCACAAATCATTGTTAATTAAAATTGTCTTTGATATACCTTGGGATCCGGGTGGATCCATTACTTGAGCACTATATGCCTAGCTTAATGGCTTTAAAGAAAGCGCTGCCAGGGAGACAACCCAGAAGTTTTAGAGAGTAATTTATTTCTATTGAGTGCTTTCATATAGTTTAAAAACAAAAAAATAAAGAGGGGAACCCAAAACTTTTTCAAAAAGGAAAGTGAAAGTGAGAGAGACAAGCATTGTTGAAGTGGGAGAGCTCCTTGAACTTTGTTCATGCTCACGCAAACTTTGTGAATCTTGATTACAGAAACTTTTCAATAAAAATAATTATCCCCTTGTACAATTCCATTGTATTATAAAAATAATGTGCCATGATTTGCCTTTAGGATGTTTACAATGCTTGTTGGTTTGTACGGTGCATGACAGAAACTTTGGCTGTAGTGCGCGATTTTTCATTTTTTACTGGAACGTCAAACGGTTCTGATTCTTTTTACACTGTCTTTCTACACAATTTTTTTCCTAATTTTGGCAGAATTTTTGAAGTAACAGAGGTATGGTGAATGTTCAGATTGCTACAGACTATTCTGTTTTTGACAGATTCTGTTTTTGATGCATAGTTTGCTTGTTTTGATGAAACTATTGATTCCTATCAGTGGATTGAGCCTTGGAAAAGTTATATTACGATAGACACAATGCAAAAACAAAATATGAATTGGTTTGCAGCAGTACTTAGAGTAGTGATTTGCTTTATTATACTAACGGATCTTACCGAGTTTTCTGTTGAGTTTTGTGTGGATGAAGTGTTCGAAGATCGAGGAGGTCTCGATGTGAGGAGAAGGAGGAGAGGCAAGAGCTCAAGCTTGGGGATGCCCAAGGCACCCCAAGTAAATATTCAAGGAGACTCAAGCGTCTAAGCTTGGGGATGCCCCGGAAGGCATCCCATCTTTCTTCAACAAGTATCGGTATGTTTTTGGATCGTTTCGTTCATGCGATATGTGCAAATCTTGGAGCGTCTTTTGCTTTAGTTTTCACTTTTTCTTTTATGCACCATGCTGGTATGAGATAGTCCTTGGTTTATTTATAGAATGCTCATTGCACTTCACTTATATCTTTTGAGTATGGCTTTATAGAATGCTTCATGTGCTTCACTTATATCATTTGAAGTTTGGATTGCCTGTTTCTCATCACATAGATAACCGCCATTTGTAGAATGCTCTTTTGCTTCACTTATATTTGTTAGAGCATGGGCATATCTTTTGTAGAAAGCATTAAACTCTCTTGTTTCACTTATATCTATTTAGAGAGATGACAGGAATTGGCCATTCACATGGTTAGTCATAAAATCCTACATAAAACTTGTAGATCACTGAAAATGATATGTTTGATTCCTTGCAATAGTTTTGTGATATAAAGATGGTGATATTAGAGTCATGCCAGTGGGTAGTTGTGGATTGTAGAAATACTTGTGTTGAAGTTTGTGATTCCCGTAGCATGCATGTATGGTGAACCGTTATGTAACGAAGTTGGAGCATGATGTATTTATTGATTGTCTTCCTTATGAGTGGCGGTTGGTGTGACGCCCGGGTAATTTGGCTACAGTAATCCCACGTTAACGATGCCACATCTCTCAGTTATTGTTGCTAATCCCGCGTTAGTTCGAAACCGATTCAAATTCAAATTTCAAGATCAAGCAAACAATAAAAGTTTTCAAATACTAAACTAAAATGTTCAATAAATAGTAGATAAGTCAAAGGCTATGATAAAATTGTAAACAACATTATTGAAATTTGATGAGTGACTTAAACAACATCAAACAGTGCCTGAAAGCATTATTTAATAACCTTTTTATTATTACAAAATAAATGTGAAATGATATTTACCCCAAACTAGTTTTTGGTGGTAGGAATCTTTTGCTGTGATTTGTGGGCCAGCTCTCATATTTTACAAAACTCATTTGGTGCCCAAACAATTAGCCAAAACTAAAACAGAAATAGGGAAAAGAATAAAAACAGAAAAACAAAACTAACAAAGATAAAAAAAAGGAAAAGAAAAGCAAACCCCCACTGGGCCATCCGGCCCAGCTGGCAGTCAGGACAGCCCGCTGGCCCAGCCGGCCACCCCCACTCCCCATATCGCCCATCCCCGAAACCCTAACCCACTACCACCACGCACTTCCTCCCCCCCACCACTCGCTCTCTCCCCCCACTCCCCCTGATCCAGATCGGGATCGGGGCGACCACGCCCCCGCCCCCGACGACCCCGCCGGCGCCCCGGTGCCCGCTGCCATCCCTGAGACAATGTTTAACTAACCTGAGACAATGACGAACGGGACCCACATGTTAGTTTGACTCAGTCAACACCCCTGTTGACTGCTGACGTCATGCTGACGTCAGGCTGATGCAATAATGCTAATTTTCGAATTAATTTAATAATAATAATTTAGGAAATGAAATAAAACTTTGAAAATTAATATAAAATAAACCGTAGCTCGGATGAAAAAACTTTGTACATGAAAGTTGCTCAGAACGACGAGACGAATCCGGATACGCAGCCCGTTCGTCCGCAACGCATCCCTAGCATAGCGAACCTACAACATTTCTCCTCCGGTTCATCTGTCCGAAAACGCGAAACACCGGGGATATTTCCCGGTTGTTTTTCCCCTCCGCCGGTACCACCTACTGCCGCGTTAGGGCACACCCAGCACTGCTCATTGTCATGTCACGCATCGTCACGCATATGTTTGCATTATATTTATTGTTTCTTCCCCCTCTTCTCTCCGGTAGACTACGAGACCGACGCTGCTGCTACCCTGTTCGACTGCGGAGTTGACGACCCCTCCTTCTTGCCAGAGCAACCAGGCAAGCCCCCCCTTGATCACCAGATATCGCCTATTCTTCTCTATACTGCTTGCATTAGAGTAGTGTAGCATGTTACTGCTTTCAGTTAATCCTATTCTGCTGCATAGCCTGTCATTGTTGCTACAGTTGTTACCCTTACCTGCTATCCTACTGCTTAGAATAGGATGCTAGTGCTCCATCAGTGGCCCTACTCTCTTGTCCGTCTGCCATGCTATACTACTGGGCCGTGATCACTAGGGAGGTGATCACGGGTATATACTATATACTTTATATACATGACACATGTGGTGACTAAAGTCGGGTCAGCTCGTTGAGTACTCGCAAGTGATTCTGATGAGGGGGCTGAAAGGACAGGTGGCTCCATCCCGGTAGAGGTGGGCCTGGGTTCCTGACGGCCCCCGACTGTTACTTTGTGGCGGAGCGACAGGGCAGGTTGAGACCACCTAGGAGAGAGGTGGGCCTGGCCCTGGTCGGCGTCCGCGGTTACTTCAAAATAACACGCTTAACGAGTTCTTGGTATATGATCTGAGTCTGGCCATTTGGTCTATACGCACTAACCAACTACGTGGGAAAGTTATGGGCACTCGACGTCGTGGTATCAGCCGAAGCCTTCGGGACGTCAGCGAATAAGCAGCGCGCGCCGGATTGGACTGGAACGCCTGCTAGGCTAGGACTGCTTCCGGCCGCCCTCGCAACGTGCAGGTGTGCAATGGGCGATGGGCCCAGACCCCTGCGTCATAGGATTTAGACCGGCGTGCTGACCTCTCTGTTGTGCCTAGGTGGGGCTGCGACGTGTTGATCTCCCGAGGCCGGGCATGACCCAGGAATGTGTGTCCGGCCAAATGGGATCGAGCGTGTTGGGTTATGTGGTGCACCCCTGCAGGGAAGTTTATCTATTCGAATAGCCATGTCCCTCGGTAAAAGGACGACCCGGAGTTGTACCTTGACCTTATGACAACTAGAACTGGATACTTAATAAAACGCACCCTTCCAAGTGCCAGATATAACCCGGTGATCGCTCTCTAACAGAGCGACAAGGAGGGGATCGCCGGGTAGGATTATGCTATGCGATGCTACTTGGTGAACTTACCATCTACTCTCTTCTACATGCTGCAAGATGGAGGTGGCCTGAAGCGTAGTCTTCGGCAGGATTAGCTATCCCCCTCTTATTCTGGCATTCTGCAGTTCAGTACACCGACATGGCCCTTTACACATATACCCATGCATCTGTAGTGTAGCTCCTTGCTTGCGAGTACTTTGGATGAGTACTCACGGTTGCTTTCTCCCTCTTTTTCCCCCTTTCCCTTCTACCTGGTTGTCGCAACCAGATGCCGGAGCCCAGGAGCCAGACACCACTGTCGATGACGACTCCTACTACACCGGAGGTGCCTACTACTACGTGCAGCCCGCTGACGACGACCAGGAGTAGTTAGGAGGATCCCAGGCAGGAGGCCTGCGCCTCTTTCGATATGTATCCCAGTTTGTGCTAGCCATCTTATGGCAACTTGTTTAACTTATGTCTGTACTCAGATATTGTTGCTTCCGCTGACTCGTCTATGATCGAGCACTTGTATTCGAGCCCTCGAGGCCCCTGGCTTGTATTATGATGCTTGTATGACTTATTTATGTTTTAGAGTTGTGTTGTGATATCTTCCCGTGAGTCCCTGATCTTGATCGTACACGTTTGCGTGCATGATTAGTGTACGATTGAATCAGGGGCGTCACAAGTTGGTATCAGAGCCGACTGCCTGTAGGAATCCCCCTTCCAAACTCCTTGGCCGAAGTCGAGTCTAGTCATTGAAAAACTTTTACTAACATGGTTGTGTGTCTTACGAGCCCACGTCGCCATTGGGTGGTACTAGGATCTTTTACTCCTCTACCTTTACTCTGGGACTCTGATCTCTCTCCTATTCGGGTTAAATGAATTTTGCTAATTCTAACATTAGGATCTCGTTATCACTTTCACCCGGAGAGCCCCTTATTACTGATGATCGTCTGCTGCACGTGAGGACCCTGAAGACACTCTCCGCTGTTAACCCGAGAACTTGTGTTCATCGCTTTTGCAATTCCCTTCCATCGATAAAATCCTATGGATAACCACGTATACTCGCCATTCATACAATGTTTCCTAGTTGATCTTGTTATTACAAGATACCCCGAAATTCTCTCTGTTGTTCCGAGAATCCTTTGAGCTTACTGCCTTGCTGTTCTTTGTCACCTGAATACCCCTACGGATAATTCTCGCACTTACCGAGTATCCGCTCACCCCCAGTTGATTCAAGTATTTCACAAAAGTGTTCAAAATACCATTCGATCTTCCGAAAATCCTCAGGAGCCTTTTTTCTCTTGAAGTTCTTGCTTACTTGCATTATGATTAATCTTAAGTCTCGCAATCTTATTGGCATCTCTTGTCATTATCATTTTGAGTCCGTTGATTCAATTTGTTGCGAATGCTCGCAATCCTCAATCATAGCCTAGAATTCATCCTTCCGGCTCAGACGTCATTTGAAACGTGAACTGGTTATCGACCAATCAAATTGCGGTCGATTGTACCCCTATGTCTATTCAACTTATCCATTCTTAATCAGACCATTGGCTTCTGATCCTTTGATTTGGAAATGATAATTCCTTCGCATTTGAGCTTTGAATTACTCAGTTGTTTTTATAGTTCAATGCTCTTTCGTTCCTTCTTCCTCTGATAGAGTACCAATACTCGCATCAGCTCCGTTGTAGACCACAAGACCCCTTGTTGGGTTATTATCCGACAGTGTCCTTCATATTCAATAACCTTGTGATCATTTCCATGGATATATAATGCCTTTGGTAATTTGTATCCTCTGCTTGATAACCATACTCTACTTTTGAGCTGGTGATTTTACTCTTGAAGTTTGAGGTATATGTTTCTAAGATGCCCCGATGGATTGAACCTATACCTTCCCTAAAAACCGTATGAACCCGAAGGTTTTCACAAGTCATACCCTTCTGGTATTTTACCAGATAATTTTCTACCATACAACTTCATCGAATGCGAGAAGTGAATGAAAGGTTATGCATTGGAGAAGTGGGAGTCGACCTTGAACTTTGTGTTCATGCCCATGGACACGATGTAGATCTTATCATTAAAGCTTCTCTTAAATTAATTATTCCCTTGGGTATAAGTTCATCTTATATCTGGGATCTGGCCTTTTGCAATCGTGGTTCTGACCATGTTCTCCTTTAAATACCATTTCTCGTGCAAATTTAAGCACTTGTCCTCTGCAGAGCAATACCCCCGTCCAACCTCTACTTTGGTCTGTCGTCTAGTATTACCCCCCTGGTATCTCGAGAATGCCAAGGAACTACATAACTTCTTATGAGTTCTTCATCAACTAATATTCTTGCCGATTCCATTTTTCCAACGGGTTCTGAGTTGTTAGAACCCCTCAAGGACACCGATAAGTGAATCAATTCCGCACTCCGATTCAATAACTCTAAGTAATTTTTGTTGCTTACGAGTTTAATAATCCTTCAAGTCATTCCTAGCCTGCTCGGCTATGTCATTATCGTGCCGATTTTAACTGTGCTACCTGGTCCTTCCCAGCGCACAAATTTCGACAGTGAGCTAATCTTGCGTCGATCTTCCTCGTCATATCACTTCTCCTTGAACAGCAAACTTGATTTCGAGTTTGTGTCCTACCCGTGGTTCCAATAACCTTTCGCTTTCATCATTCCTTTGACTTGATGTCATCGTCGATCAATTACATCTTCTTGAAAACCTTCGACAAATTTGTCATGATCATTGTCAACAATTTGACTTCTTCCAAGTTGTGTGTCGAAATTCAGGATGAGAAATACCATCCTTGCCCCTCGATGAATTGTGTTATCATCGACAACATTCTTGCCTCCCCCCAACACAAACTTGTTCATATTTTGTGTTGTATCTTGATTTCCTTGCTATCTAGCTTATGATATGTTCTACCTTGGAGTATTACCATCTTTTATGTCAAGAATGTCGTGAGGATTACTCCACCTCTTAAGAATTCTTGGTACAGTGATACTTCTCACCATCACCATTCTTTCTTGGTCCCCGTGTTGTTTCTAACCGAAATACCGACAAATGGTCTGTGATGTGTAAATTCTAAACTTCTAGCAACCCTATTGCTTTGAAGTTATTGGTCTATAGTTTCATTCTACGTCTATGGCTTATTGAATCATCATTTGAACATTGATCGTGCTACCTAGCCCATATTTCGGGTGCACATTTCAACCAATGTTTAACTGTGTATGTTTTCCTCGAGCATACATCATTAAGTTATTCAATCTAGCTAATGTTATCTCCTTGTTCACATAGTTGTGGAAATCCATTTTTTGGAAATCTCAATAGATTGTCGCTGAGTCAATCAGTCACCTCCTCACCTCTCCTTGATTTAATGATGAACCCTTGTTCGGAACTCGCTTCCATAGTTCATCTCCCGGGAATATTCGATGTCGTCTCGACAATTTGTGTTGCACCTTTCTTCTCAGGCATCCTGAGTCTGAGTTATCCTGACACCAATCAGATCTGAATCTCGGTCAGATATGATGGTTGGAACATATTTCCAAGAGTTATAACATTGGTCTATATATGACCCGGTAAGGTGATGTCATGCCTAGCACACTTGACCGGAGGACCTATTGTTATAGTTCTTCCTTTCAGCAAGGTTATCCATTCTTCCATGAGGAAATTGTAAGACTTATTCTACAAGTTATTCCTGATGCATCCATTGAGTATCCAAAGTCCGACCCTTGCTTGAAGACCATGTCAATGCTATCCCGAAGCATGTCTGTGGTACTCCGATTTTCGACAAGAACATTTGAAGCCCAATGCTAAATGTTTTCTTGCTCAATTATCCAAACACCGTTGTATGGGTAATGTCATGAAATTTCTCTCCCCTTACCTAAAGAGTTTTCTACATTATATCCTGTCATGGATATCATGCTCTGCTTGTCCTTGGGAAGGATATACCCCTGAAATATGTGTTTAAACACATTTTTCTTTCCATTGTTCTGATTAAATCTAATAAACAATTTTCCTTTCCATTGTTTTGTTTAACCTTTCTGGTGATCTATATGATATAAGTATTAATATTTCCTTGCTTATGTAAACACCTCGGTGTACAACCTTGTCAGTAAGACCCTGTTACTACGGTTGATAGCATTCCGGTAACCACCGATGGACGAGAACTTTGCCTATTGGTCTGCCTCATTTCAACGAGCAGGAAAATGGTTCTCTTCGTCCCTCTCCCTTGGTACCAGCATTGTTGCCATCATAACTGGCAGGCTACCCTCTGACATGCCTTGCTATCATGACCATACAAGATGTCGCTGCCCCTCTTACTTTAACCCACATGGTGGGCCCATAACCCACAGTTCCACAGGATCAAAACCTGAATCTCCTGTACACCTTGTTGTCAAAGTTATTCCTCGCGCTTGACTTTGTATGTAATTCACGGGCCACCTGCCTAGTGATCTATACTCGTATCAGATGCAATGCTTATTCACATTGCTCTAAACCCCTTCAACACTTCGTTTCAGGCAATGAACGATTTCCTATGCGCTTGAAACTTCTATTTTTGTACCTTCTTACTTTGCTCTCAATAATTTCTTAAGTTGCAATTCGAGAGTTACTTTCCGCCACCTTCCCCGATGTTATCGACCAGATAGTCAACCTTACAGAGGTCCTTCTCCCGGAATACCCACCCTTCATTCTTTCGTAAGTACGATGGAGTTCCCGAAGATAGGATGACGACTTCTCCATGATGACCTGAAGCAAAGAAATGAAGACGTCAATGTAATGGATCGACCTCTTCGAGAAGAGCAACCAAGATCGAGAAGGTCCACTAGAATTTCATAACTAGACCTCCCCCCTTCTCTACCTCTTAAATCTCGGGACGAGATTGCTTGTAGTGGAGGAGAATTGTGACGCCCGGGTAATTTGGCTACAGTAATCCCACGTTAACAATGCCACGTCTCGCGGTTATTGTTGCTAATCCCGCGTTAGTTCGAAACCGATTCAAATTCAAATTTCAAGATCAAGCAAACAATAAAAGTTTTCAAATATTAAAACTAAAATGTTCAATAAATAGTAGATAAGTCAAAGGCTATGATAAAATTGTAAACAACATTATTGAAATTTGATGAGTGACTTAAACAACCTCAAACAGTGCCTGAAAGCATTATTTAATAACCTTTTTATTATTACAAAATAAATGTGAAATGATATTTACCCCAAACTAGTTTTTGGTGGTAGGATATCTTGTGCTGTGATTTGTGGGCCAGCTCTCATATTTTACAAAACTCATTTGGTGCCCAAACAATTAGCCAAAACTAAAACAGAAAAAGGGAAAAGAATAAAAACAGAAAAACAAAACTAACAAAGATAAAAAAAAAAAAAAAAAAGCAAACCCCCACTGGGCCATCCGGCCCAGCTGGCAGTCAGGACAGCCCGCTGGCCCAGCCGGCCACCCCCACTCCCCATATCGCCCATCCTCGAAACCCTAACCCACTACCACCACGCACTTCCCCCCCCACCACTCGCTCTCTCCCCCACTCCCCCTGATCCAGATCGGGATCGGGGCGACCACGCCCCCGCCCCTGATGACCCCGCCGGCGCCCCGGTGCCCGCTGCCATCCCCGGACCTCCCGCACCTCTCCCTTGTGGGATCAACCGCGCCGCTCGACCCTCCCTGCGACCCATCGCCGGACACTATCGTTGCGGTCCTCTCCGTCGCCGGCGCTCCCCGTCACCGTCGCCGGAGGCCACCTCGCCGGCCTGCCTCCACTCCGTCCGCGTCGTCTTCGACCTCCGCCCCGCGCACACTGCCCATTCCCTACGGACCCGCGGTGAGGCCCTCGGCCTCTTCTTCTCTCCCCACTCGTGGCCTCACCGTGCGGGCGACGCGCCCGCGCCCCCGTCGTCGTGTTCGCCTGGCCCAGTGCTCGCGCTGACCGCGACCTCGCCCCGCCCGGCGTGCCTCTGCACGCGCACCAGGCCGCGCCCCTACCTCGCGCGCACCCTGTAGGCTGCCCTCCCGCTGCCCTGACCCCGCCGTGCCCGCCCGCGCCCATGGCCGCGCTGCGCCTGGCCTTGGCCTCATGCGGCCAAGCGCGGACCGCGCCCAGCTCCTCACCGATGGCCCCAGGCCACCGGCCCCCTGCACCGGCGCCCATCTGCGCCCGCTCGGCCCTCCTCTGGGTCAGGCGCCCGCAGCGCCCAACGCCCGCTAACCCCGTGCCCGCTAAGGGACCCCTGGCCCAATGACAGCCGGGGCCCATCCCCTGGAACATTTTTTTAAGAAAAATAATATTTAAAAAATTAATTATTTAATGATAAATAAAAAATAAGTTAACTAATTAATTAAATATTAACTTAATCAATGACGTTTAATTAGCCTAATCATTTAGCTAAGTTAATTAACCATGTTTAACTAACCTGAGACAATGACGAACGGGACCCACATGTTAGTTTGACTCAGTCAACACCCTTGTTGACTGCTGATGTCATGCTGACGTCAGGCTGAAGCAATAATGCTAATTTTCAAATTAATTTAATAATAATAATTTAGGAAATGAAATAAAACTTTGAAAATTAATATAAAATAAACCGTAGCTCGGATGAAAAGACTTTGTACATGAAAGTTGCTCAGAACGACGAGACGAATCCGGATACGCAGCCCGTTCATCCGCAACGCATCCCTAGCATAGCGAACCTACAAAATTTCACCTCCGGTTCATCTGTCCGAAAACGCGAAACACCGGGGATACTTTCCCAGATGTTTTTCCCCTCCGCCGGTACCACCTACTGCCGCGTTAGGGCACACCCAGCACCGCTCATTGTCATGTCATGCATCGTCACGCTTATGTTTGCATTATATTTATTGTTTCTTCCCCCTCTTCTCTCCGGTAGACTACGAGACTGACGCTACTGCTACCCTGTTCGACTGCGGAGTTGACGACCCCTCCTTCTTGCCAGAGCAACCAGGCAAGCCCCCCCTTGATCACCAGATATCGCCTATTCTTCTCTATACTTCTTGCATTAGAGTAGTGTAGCATGTTACTGCTTTCGGTTAATCCTATTCTACTGCATAGCCTGTCATTGTTGCTACAGTTGTTACCCTTACCTGCTATCCTACTGCTTAGAATAGGATGCTAGTGTTCCATCAGTGGCCCTACTCTCTTGTCCATCTGCCATGCTATACTACTGGGTCATGATCACTAGGGAGGTGATCACGGGTATATACTATATACTTTATATACATGACACATGTGGTGACTAAAGTCGGGTCAGCTCGTTGAGTACCCGCAAGTGATTCTGATGAGGGGGCTGAAAGGACAGGTGGCTCCATCCTGGTAGAGGTGGGCCTGGGTTCCTGACGGCCCCCGACTGTTACTTTGTGGCGGAGCGACAGGGCAGGTTGAGACCACCTAGGAGAGAGGTGGGCCTGGCCCTGGTCGGCGTCCGCGGTTACTTCAAAATAACACGCTTAACGAGTTCTTTGTATTTGATCTGAGTCTAGCCATTTGGTCTATGCCCACTAACCAACTACGTGGGAAAGTTATGGGCACTCGACGTCGTGGTATCAGCCGAAGCCTTCGTGACGTCAGCGACTGAGCGGCGCGCGCCGGATTGGACTGGAATGCCTGCTAGGCTAGGTCTGCTTCCGGCCGCCCTCACAACATGCAGGTGTGCAATGGGCGATGGGCCCAGACCCCTGCGCCATAGGATTTAGACCAGCGTGCTGACCTCTCTGTTGTGCCTAGGTGGGGCTACGACGTGTTGATCTCCCGAGGCCGGGCATGACCCAGGAAAGTGTGTCCGGCCAAATGGGATCGAGCGTGTTGGATTATGTGGTGCACCCCTGCAGGGAAGTTTATCTATTCGAATAGCCGTGTCCCTCGGTAAAAGGACGACCCGGAGTTGTACCTTGACCTTATGACAACTAGAACTGGATACTTAATAAAACACACCCTTCCAAGTGCCAGATATAACCCGGTGATCGCTCTCTAACAGGGCGACGAGGAGGGGATCGCCGGGTAGGATTATGCTATGCGATGCTACTTGGTGAACTTACCATCTACTCTCTTCTACATGCTGCAATATGGAGGTGGCCTGAAGCGTAGTCTTCGGCAGGATTAGCTATCCCCCTCTTATTCTGGCATTCTGCAGTTCAGTCCACCGATAGGGCCCTTTACACATATACCCATGCATATGTAGTGTAGCTCCTTGCTTGCGAGTACTCTGGATGAGTACTCACGGTTGCTTTCTCCCTCTTTTTCCCCCTTTCCCTTCTACCTGGTTGTCGCAACCAGATGCCGGAGCCCAGGAGCCAGACGCCACCGTCGACGACGACTCCTACTACACCGCAGGTGCCTACTACTACATGCAGCCCGCTGACGACGACCAGGAGTAGTTAGGAGGATCCCAGGCAGGAGACCTGCGCCTCTTTTGATCTGTATCCCAGTTTGTGCTAGCCATCTTATGGGAACTTGTTTAACTTATGTCTGTACTCAGATATTGTTGCTTCCGCTGACTCGTCTATGATCGAGCACTTGTATTCGAGCCCTCGAGGCCCCTGGCTTGTATTATGATGCTTGTATGACTTATTTATGTTTTAGAGTTGTGTTGTGATATCTTCCCGTGAGTCCCTGATCTTGATCGTACACGTTTGCGTGCATGATTAGTGTACGATTGAATCGGGGGCGTCACAGTCGGGGACGAGCGATGGTCTTTTCCTACCAATCTAACCCACTAGGGGCATGCATAGTAGTACTTGGCTTCGAGGGCTAATAAACTTTTGTAATAAGTATGTGAGTTCTTTATGACTAATGTTGAGTCCATGGATTATACGCACTCTCACCCTTCCATCATTGCTAGCCTCTTCGGTACCGTGCATTGCCCTTTCTCACCTCGAGAGTTGGTGCAAACTTCGCCGGTGCATCCAAACCCCGTGATATGATACGCTCTGTCACACATAAGCCTCATTATATCTTCCTCAAAACAGCCACCATACCTACCTATCATGGCATTTCCATAGCCATTCTGAGATATATTGCCATGCAACTTCCATCATCATCATATACATGACTTGAGCATTTATTGTCATATTGCTTTGCATGATCGTAAGATAGCTAGCATGATGTTTTCATGGCTTGTCCATTTTTTATGTCATTGCTACGCTAGATCATTGCACATCCTGGTACACCGCCGGAGGCATTCATATAGAGTCATATCTTTGTTCTAGCATCGAGTTGTAATATTGAGTTGTAAGTAAATAAAAGTGTGATGATCATCATTATTAGAGCATTGCCCTAGTGAGGAAAGGATGATGGAGACTATGATTCCCCCACAAGTCGAGATGAGACTCCGGACGAAAAAAAAGAGAAAGGCCAAAAAAAAGAGAAGGCCCAAAAAAACTAAAAAGAGAGAAGGGGAAGTGTTACTATCCTTTTACCACACTTGTGCTTCAAAGTAGCACCATGTTCTTCATATAGAGAGTCTCTTGAGTTATCACTTTCATATACTAGTGGGAATTTTCATTATAGAACTTGGCTTGTATATTCCAACGATGGGCTTCCTCAAATGCCCTAGGTCTTCATGAGTAAGCAAGTTGGATTCACACCCACTTAGTTTCAGTTTGAGCTTTCATATACTTATAGCTCTAGTGCATCCGTTGCATGGCAATCCCTACTCCTCACATTGACATCAATTGATGGGCATCTCCATAGCCAGTTGATTAGCCGCGTCGATGTGAGACTTTCTCCCTTTTTGTCTTCTTTTCACAACCTCAACCATCATATTCTATTCCACCTATAGTGCTATGTCCATGGCTCACGCTCATGTATTGCGTGAGGGTTGAAAAGGCTGAAGCGCGTTAAAAAGTATGAACCAATTGCTCGGCTTGTCATCGGGGTTGTGCATGATTTGAATATTTTGTGTGGTGAAGATGGAGCATAGCCAGACTATATGATTTTGTAGGGATAACTTTCTTTGGCCATGTTATTTTGAAAAGACATGATTGCTTTATTAGTATGCTTGAAGTATTATTGTCTTAATGTCAAATGATAGACTATTGCTTTGAATCACTCGTGTCTTAATATTCATGCCATTATTAGATACATGATCAAGATTATGCTAGGTAGCATTCCACATCAAAAATTATCTTTTTTATCATTTACCTACTCGAGGACGAGCAAGAATTAAGCTTGGGCATGCTTATACGTCTCCGTCGTATCTATAATTTTTGATTGTTCCATGCCAATATTCTACAACTTTCATATACTTTTGGCAACTTTTTATACTATTTTTGGGACTAACATATTGATCCAGTGCCCAGTACCAGTTCCTGTTTGTTGCATGTTTTTTGTTTCACAGAAAATCCATATCAAACGGAGTCCAAACGGATAAAAACTGTCGGAGATTTTTTGGAATATTTGTGATTTCTGGGAAGAAGAATCAACGCGATACGATGCCCGAGGGGGCCACGAGGCAGGGGGCGCGCCCTAGGGGGTCAGGCGCGCCCTGGACCCTCGTGGCCACCCCGTAAGGCGGTTGGAGCCCTTCTTCGCCGCAAGAAAGCTAATTTCCGGATAGAGATCATGTCCAAAATTCAGCCCAATCTGAGTTACGGATCTCCGGTTATAAAAGAAACGGTGAAAGGCCAGATCTGGGAAGGCAGAAATAGAGAGAGACAGAGAGACAGATCCAATCTCGGAGGGGCTCTCACCCCTCCCATGCCATGGAGACCAAGGACCAGAGGGGAAACCCTTCTCCCATCTAGGGAGAAGGTCAAGGAAGAAGAAGAAGAAGGAGGGGGCTCTCTCCCCCTCGCTTCCGGTGGCGCCGGAGTGCCACCGGGGGCCATCATCATCACCGCAATCTTCACCATCAACTTCACCGCCATCATCACCAACTCTTCCCCCCTATATGCAGCGGTGTAACCCCTCTTTTACCCGCTGTAATATCTACTTAAACATGGTGCTCAACGCTATATATTATTTCCCAATGATGTATGGCTATCCTATGATGTTTGAGTAGATCCGTTTTGTCTTATGGGTTAATTGATGATCGTGATTGGTTTGAGTTGCATGTTTTATTATTGGTGATGTCCTATGGTGCTCTCCGTGTCGCGCAAGCATGAGGGATCCCCGCTGTAGGGTTTGTAATATGTTCATGATTTGCTTATGGTGGGTGGCGTGAGTGACAGAAGCACATACCCGAGTAAGTAGGTTGTTTGCGTATGGGAATAAAGAGGACTTGATACTTTAATGCTATGGTTGGGTTTTACCTTAATGATCTTTAGTAGTTGCGGACGCTTGCTAGAGTTCCAATCATAAGTGCATATGATCCAAGTAGAGAAAGTATGTTAGCTTATGCCTCTCCCTCATATAAAATTGCAATAACGATTACCGGTCTAGTTATCGATTGCCTAGGGACAAATAACTTTCTCGTGACAACAAGCTCTTTACTAAAACTAATTTAGTTCTTTCTTTATCTTAACAACCCCTACTTTTTATTTATGTGCTCTTTATATTCTTGCAAACCTATCCAAAAACACCTACAAAGTACTTCTAGTTTCATACTTGTTTTCGGTAAAGCGAACGTTAAGCGTGCGTAGAGTTGTATTGGTGGTCGATAGAACTTGAGGGAATATTTGTTCTACCTTTAGCTCCTCGTTGGGTTCGACACTCTTACTTATCGAAAGAGGCTACAATTGATCCCCTATACTTGTGGGTTATCATTGGGCACACAAGTATAAGGATCATAGCCTTGGGCGAGCAATGTGCCCGCACGCGTCATGCTAGCTTGATGTTCCTTCTATG
The DNA here is from genome assembly GCF_018294505.1 of Triticum aestivum. NCBI lineage: Eukaryota > Viridiplantae > Streptophyta > Magnoliopsida > Poales > Poaceae > Triticum > Triticum aestivum. The sequence continues at coordinate 271,230,357 of NC_057799.1, read as the reverse complement.
CTTGCTTTCATTAATTGAGTTTTATGAACACGCTACCATTTCCCGCCATTACCTCACCGGTTTTCCGCCACCACCCAGCAATATTGCACATAAACCTAGGCGGCGCGCGACGCACGGAGGCAACAAGCGCAGCCTGTAGCACATCCACATTTTCCAAGCATGCCAACTTTCCAAAGCACCGCCCCTACCATCAACCTCCTTGACGAAGGAAAAGAGAAGGTGCCACGGCCCGTCGAGGCTGAGGCGCTCCCCAGCAACGCGATGGCCGACGTCATGATGTGTGTCATCGCCAGGGTTGAGCAGACCACTAGCGCATGGTGCTTCAGCGCCGCTGATCAAGATAGGCATGTAAGCGCCGAGAGGCTGCACCTCTCTGCACAACATGATCGATGGAGCGCCGCAGAGCAAGATAGGCGCGTCCGCGCCAATATGCTGCGGCTCACCGCACAGGGAGACCGTTGGAGCGCCACAGAGCGAGAGGCGTGTTTCGCTGCACAGCAAGAGTGGATCCATCTACGCTTGCCTGCTGTGGACAGGGCATCGCAGCTTGCTACACGTCCCGTCAGTACTTCCATTCCTCGTCGGGAGTGGGCAGAGGCCGTCTGTGTCGTACTTGCACTGGACGCCCGCTGCGCCGTTCACATGGGTCGTGCCATTCGCCTTGTTCATGGCCCGCTCGATGCCAATGCGCTGGTTGCTAGGCTCGACCGCCTCCTTGGCCCAGGTGTCCAACTAGGCGCAGTAGAGGAACATGGTCGTCACATCCTCCAGCTGGTGATCTCCAATGAAATAGCCAAGTTGGAGCTCAAGATCGCGCTCCAGATGTACCGCGAGAATGTCGACCACTGGGACGAACGCCTGCACGAGTACAGGAAGAGCCAAGAGCTACTCTAGGCAAGGGCTGCTGGTCACGGTCTCGTGGACGGGTTTTATTTTGTTGAGTCCTTTCGACGTGCATCGCTATGTATGCACAACAATCATAATATTGCTCTGTTTATTGCTCTATTTCAATGTGTGTACTCTGTTTTTCATTCTTATATGTTCTGTTTCAATGTGTGTGTGTATTCTTTCCATTCCGTATATGTGGATGACAACAGCTAGATACAAATTAGTATACGAAAATAGATAGAAAATGGAATTCATAATATACATAATATCATCACATATACGTGATGATACTTAAATACTACGTACAATGCATAAGATTGAAAACGAACAATATTAAAACTAATAATCCCTCCTAGGGGTAGTATTCCAACAGCCCTCACCAGCAGCTCCCTGGTGTGTGGCATATTCCCAGCGTGGAGGCATTACTCCGCCTCCTCCACCTCGCAGCGCTTGACATACCGATCTGCCTCTTGCTGGAGGACGAGCATGGATGATCTTGCCATTTCATTGGGCGCCCACCGGAGCTCCTCGTCGGTGGCACGCTAGAGCTTATCGGCCCACCTCCACGCAACGATGAGGTGCCTAGTGCCTTCGACCTTCCTAGCGAAGTACCCATTTTCGTACACCTCCTCCGCATGACGACACGCCCGCCCCCAAAGCTCCACCGCCTCCTTTTTCCAGGCGACATCATGGGCCGCCTCGTACCTGGATTCTTCCTCTGCCATCTCCTTCTAAAACGCCACTTGCCTAGCTTTCTCAGCTGGCGGCAGCGACTTCCACGGACAAAGATTGTACTGGCCCCAAAACCACTCCAAAGTTCAGGGGTCCGGCGCAACCTCGTCCGGTAGCACGTAGAGGTCCTCCTCATCGCCGCTCTTCAACTGAGCATCCTCGGGGGGTGGCGCCTCCTCGTCGGCACGTGGGCAGATTGGCAGCGCCATGGCCGAGATTTGAGAGAGAGGGAGGGAGAGAGAGAGAGAAAGAGAGAGAGAGAGAGAGAGAGAGAGAGAGAGAGAGGGCGAGCGAGGGGAGGATGTAGATGAGGATGCAGGTGGGACAACGTGAGCAAGGTAGTATTTACTAGTGGCCGGAATCTAGATCGACGAGAACAGTACACATGTCGGTCGCCGGAATTTATAAGTACTGTAGTTTGAATTACACACGATTCCCGCAGCAAAAGCCGTGTGTGAACTTAATAGCTAACAGTTTCCAATACATAACCGTGTCTGATCAATACCCGCGCCACCCACCTTCCAAACCTTGAGGCGCGAAAGAGAGTGCCAATTGTGTGGGGTCCGGTTGTCTTGCCAGTTCTTTACATTTTCTTTTTTGAACACCAGATTTTTACATCGTCTGATCATTTTTTAATTTTTTGGAATTTAAATGCCATGGCACTCCATGCATGTGTCCAAGCCGTGACACCAATATGTTTGAAAATTCGTTCCATGTGCAGTAAATTGGAAGGAATTTTCAAACATATTGGTGTCACGGCCTGGACACATGCATGGAGTGCCATGTCATTTAAATTCTAAAAAGTTCTAAAAAGATCAAAAACACATGAAACCTTGCTTGATGAAATGTCATGCCACCAATATGATGTGCTAAATTTTTTGGCACATTTAACAAAAGTTTGAACACACACCGCTCACAAGCTGCAGCAACGCACTAAAAGGCTCGCGGTTCCGAGATGGAACAATGCGTGATTGATAACGAATGGGAAATAGCTTCCTCTTACGGCCTTCAAAAAATTTCTACACTTAACATGCACTAATACAATTGTCATTTGAAAATTTGGAAAATTCCAGGAGTCATTTGACCTTCTAAAGACATTTATGTAATTTTCAAGCCATTTAATGACCGTAATTCAAATTTGAACTACATCTACATGCAACAGCCAACCATAATGGTTTGAAAAATCATATTTGTGTACTTGTGTGCGAGTTAATTCCATGTGCTGTAAATTGGAAGGAATTTTCAAACATATTGGTGTCACGGCTGAACACATGTATGGAGTGCCATGGCATTGAAATTCCAAAAAATTTAAAAAAGATCAGAAACACATGAAACCTTACTTGACGTAATGTAGTGCCACCAAGATGATGTGGTAAAAAAATTGGCCTGTTTGACGAAAGTTTGGACACACACCCCTCACAAACCAGAGCAACTCACTAGAAGGCGCGTGGTTCCGAGAGGGAACAATGCATGTTTGATGACGAATGGGAGATAGCTTCGTCTTATGGGCTTCAAAAAAATTCTACAGTTAACGTGCACTAATACAATTGTCATGTGAAAATTTTGAAAATTATAGGGGTCATTTGACCTTTTAAAGACATTTAAGTGATTTTTTAGCCATATAATGACTGTAATTCAAATTTGAACTACATCTACATGAAACGGCTAACTATAACGGTTTGAAAAATCATATTTTTGTGTACGTGCGTGTGAGTTAATTCCATGTGCTGTAAATTAGAAGGAATTTTCAAACATATTGGTGTCACGGCCTAGACATTTTCCAATATTTTCTAGCCATTAAATATTTTATATAGTGATTTATATACTTCAATTACGGTTGTTGCCTAAACATATTGGTGTCACGGCCTAGTTTGACATGACAGTTGTATTAGTGCACATTAACTATAGAAATTTTGTAACATCCCAAAATTCTAAATTTTGGAATGTTATATTAAATAGATAGTTATGATTGATTGTTTGATTGATTGAGTGAAATTTGAAACTTTTTGAAAGTTAAATGAGAGGGAATAAAAGGACTTTCCCAAACTTTCATTTTTGCATTTATGATCTCCATGAATTCAAATTTATTTCATCACAAAACCCTAGAGAGAAGATGACACGACTTCTTCCATTTAAATAAATGAAAAGGGTTTTGAAAAGATTTGAATTTCATTCGGTAATATTTCCAATTCAGAAACTTTAAGCAACTCAATGATTTTCATGAGAGAAGATAAAATGACTTCTTCAAAACATATGAAATATGAGTTGGTAGTTTAAAAGAAACCAAATTGAAAGTCCTTTTGAAATTATTGTCAATTTGGAGTTATTTGGGTTTTATTCAAATTATTTTTCTCCAAAAATAAAACAAATGGAAATTAGGGTAAAATTATTCCCTACATTAGAAAATTGGAGAGAAATAAATTTGAAATCATTTTGGTATTTTTAAAATGATATTGTTGGGATTTTATTGCAACAGTAGCACTCTTCGTTTTATTTAAATTTTTGTGGATTTTATTTGGCGTGAGAAAAATGTTCATATTATAGAAAATCTTTTTCTGAAAATTTTGATATATTATATGCCTATATAATATATTTTTATTTCTTTTGTTTTTATTATTTTCGTTTGTCTTTTTAAAACAAAAAAAACTTTCTCCGCTACCGAACTGGGCCGGCCCTACAAGCCGCCAACCCAGCCAGAGCCGCGCCTCCGCCGACCTCCGCCGGAGACTGAGCCCCGCACGCGCAGCCGCCGGGGACTCCGACCCGGGCACGCCTCCCGAGCCGCCTGCCCTACCCCCTATTTAAGCGCCGCATCCGCCGCCCCTTTTTCTCCTCCTAGCCCCGCTCGCCGCTGCAGGCCGCACACCGCCGCCGCTGCTTAGCGCCGCCGCCGCGTTGCATCTCGCCTCACCCCGCCGCCAAGCGCCGCTGCCGCACCTCCGTCGGCCCTTGCCGTCTCGTGCCGCCGCAGCCGCCCCGTCGCAGAGTCGCGCGCCGCCGCCCGCCTCGCCCCTCGCTCGCCCTTCGCCGAAGCTCGCCGTTTCGCCGGAGCCGCCGCGGTTTTTCTCACCGAACCGGTAAAACCGCCGAACCCTAGATCTGTTTTTTTGGTTTTTCTTTAAAACTCGGTTTACTAGTTATTTAGCGAACGATTTGTTCGTTTAGGTTCTGTAGTGAACAGATTCTTTAGATTAGTTTTGGTAGCGAGCGTTCGCTCGATAATTTTTTTATTTTTCTTTTTATTTTTGGCCAGGGACCCATCCGTGAATATTTTATTTACAGATTAGTCCCTGACCTTCAAACCTTCGCTACTTTTCGCTTGTTTATCCAAATCCAACGAAACCAATGCCCACTTCTTCGTCATGATTCCCTCTATCCAGATAACTAACTTGAACATGTTTTTGAAAATTTAAAATTTGTTTTCAAACAGATTTGAATTCAAACTCCTTTTGTTAATAACTCGAGTTTTATAACACCGTTTGAGTTGATTCTTTTTGCAAATCAAAGCTCTTGACCTAAACTTTCTGATAAGGCCAAATTCACCCAATTTTGGTACTGTTAGAAATTGTTTTCCGTTGCAAGAGTTAGTTGTTTGTTTTCGAAGTTTTCCGAGATCTTTTCTTTGATTCTTTTGCATGATTGCTTATGTGTGGTTACTATTGCTTGCTTACGATAGATTGACCGGAGTGTGACGAATAGAACCGTCAAGAGTTAGGAGTGCGAATCATCTACATCAACAGTACAAGGCAAGTTCACACTTTGATCATACTTTTCATACCCAGTTTTTATGCATTAGTTTCAACCCTCAACATTTCATGAGTAGGACTTGATAACATGTGCGTATTGGGAAGTAGTTGATGAGGTAGGAACCTATTGTCTTGCATTTAACCCCTGGGTGCTATTGCGTTATGCTCATACTGCTATGCTATGCTCGTAGACGTGGTTTGGTTTGAGTGATTCATGGAAGTTGTGAGAGACTATTGTTAACTAAGGGTTAACTTAAGGAGGCTACTTTAATACACATCTGGGTGGATTGGTTGGGGCACCCTGGGGATACCAGTGGATTGCCCGGACACCTGGGGAATCCAGTGTTGTCCAAGGAGATCTCGGGGAATCCGTGTGATCATCCTATGGTTCGCCAGCCTGGCTCAAAGGGATCACAAGATTATTCATGCTAGAAACTTCCGTGTGCATCCACAAGCCATTATGGGCTCTGGCATAGTTGAGTATGTTGCATGACCTCTTTCAGTGGTAGACTAGCAGATGTAGGGGATGTAGGTGGTACGGTCTACCCATTGAAAGAGTTAATTCTTCTGAAAGACTGTGTCTCGATCATCCGTTTCTCAAACATCATGCAGTGCGAGAAATCAAACGGAGGAGATCGAGTCTTGTGGGGAAAAGTGCGCAAACCTCTACAAAGTGTACAAACTAATCATGATTAGCCGTGTCCCCGGTTATGGACATCTTGAGTATCTCGTACTTGAATTATTTATTTGATCTCATCACTCTATTTAATTAATAATTTGTGGGGTGACTGTTAATTTGGGATTGAGATGGGGTTACCATTCTCAATGTTTTCAACAAACTTTGTAGTTAAATAAAATATATTCCTTTGTTGTAGGGAAAATTGGCTTTATGCAAAAATAATAGAGCTTTCCATCAGCCAAATATGCATGTAGTGATAGCTATTGTTCATCATTATCCTATTGATGCGGAGCATCCTATGGTCATCCCCATGGACCTACCATCGTCTCATCAAGAGCCAAGAGGACCTATGACACGAGCACGAGCTAGAGCTCTCGAGAACGAGGTGACTTCCTTCCTTAGTGATATCACATGTGATCCACTCGGGACATGGCTACTACCTAAGTCCGATATGCTATGCATGATTAGGTGTCAAGAGGAGCCTCCCGAGGATGCACGTGAACACGGACAAGCCGCCAAGTCCATGGATGAAGAGAACCAACGGAAACGGGCCAGTTCACCTTCCAGGCCCCGGACATCCGGCCATGACCCCGGACATCCGGCCCCTGGAGCATCCACAGCAGCAGCAGCCCAGACGCCCAAGCCTACAGGGCCCGGACATCCGACGTCCAGCCCGGACATCCGGCCAAAGCCCGGAAATCCGGCCAAAAGCCCGGACATCCGGCGCCACGCTACAGAACATCCAGAAGTTTTGCCCTCCAGCCCGGACATCCGGCCTCTCCTGAAGCCCCGGACATCCGGCCACCCCTGTCTGCGCACAGTAAGGGCCGAGGCCCGTGTACCCCTTCGACCCCCTAGACTATATATACTCCTTCTCCTCCATCTTTCTAGGGTTAGCATTGGTTTAGCTCATATGTGAGATAGAGCATTGCTCATCCATACGGATCTCCTCCTCGAGAGAGACTGCGGCCCCTCTTCGGAGACGATCCACGTTGGATTCAAGACCCCCTCTTGGGTGGCCCCCCTCAACACCTCCTTTCGGAGAAGAACCGGTTACCTATGTTTCGTCCCTTGTTGGATTTGGATCGTGTATCTCTTTGTGTTCCGAGGATCTAGCACATGTGTGATTGTTCTTGTTGGTTTGAGTGATTCTCTCATGTCTTCCCCTCGTGTTTCCCCCTCGTGTTCTTCGTGTTCTTAGTTGGGATCCGCTCCTTTCGTGAAAGATCGGCCATCTAGGGTTCCACCCTACATCGTCTTGGTATCAGAGCCACGTTGATCACGATTTCGGGGCCCCCTCTCTTTGTTTTCTAGCTTGATTTTGTTGTTTTTCGTCCTAACCCGAAAATGGCCCGACAAAAATAGCCCAAAAGTTTTTGTGATTTGTTGGTGTGATGAAGTTTTGTTGGATTTGATCCCCGGATTTCGTGTGTTGCAGGTAGATCTAGCTTTTCCCCATCTTTTCCCCAATTTCCATCCACAAAATCTTCCGAATTTTGCCCCGAATTTGACCTCTCCACGCAGTGTTCATCCACGGATCCCGAGCCCGGACATCCGGCCCTGACAGCATCAACTCCATCCTCCACTCCGTTTACCGCCTAACTTTTGTCCAATTTTGTTCCGGAGCCCACATACACTTCCGCATACCACCACCACTTCCGCATAGCACCACCATAGCCTTTCCCGCTACCAACTCCGACAATTTTGAACCATTTTGTTTTGAGAATTTGAGTTGTGGTTTCCGTATCCTATTGTGTTTCGGCTATCTAGGTACGGTTCGGCAACAACATCACCACCGCTCATCTTCGCCAAGGACTACTACGAATGGCTACATTACTTTGGTATCACCTTCACCGTCATATCATCTTGGTATCGTGATATTATCATACTCTCTTGCATTTGCATTGATAACCCCATGGCCTTACTTTTGCGTAGCTTACCCATCGAGACTAGCCTTTGAGTATTGTCGGCAACGTGACTTGTGCACATTAGTGTTCATACTTCACATAGCATACATACCATCATTGAGTTGCATATCTTAGTATCATCTCTTGTGTCACAAAAGTTGTCTTCGCATACACAATTGCTATCTTGGTTCGTGAAGCATTGCATGAGAAAAGAGCTCAAACAACAAAGAGCCAAACAAGCTTTTAAGCAAAAGGGAACGATAAGCAAGGAGCTTATAAGCAAGAACCATAGCATCATACAACATTAAGATTGTCATACTCGATCATCTTGGATCAAAGCATAGAAACATCATACATATAGCATACTTGGGATAGAAGTCGTTGCATTTTTGCTTAGTAGGTTGTGCACAAGTTCGTATCCGCCTATTGTGCAATCGTGCTAGCGTCTCTCTAGTGTTGTGCGACAAGAGCATCTTGGTGGATTCCACATTTTGGCTCACCCTTGGTTGCCCAACCCCACTTATCTTTTTGCGTGTGTGTTTCCGTGTACCATATCTTGCTATTGGTCTACTTGTTGCATTTGCAAATTTGATCTTTTCCAACATTATTGAGTCTCACTTACAATTGCATCAAATTTTGTGCCACCATCCTAACCAAGCTCCACCATAAGCTTTTACTTGTGTAGGTGTGAGAACCGACAAGAAACGGTACCAATTGTGCTATTCCCTTGATACACATTGGAGTGATCTTTGATCCATTTTCAACATCGGTCAAGGTACATTTGGTATTGGTTCTTCTCTTTCTCCCACTCACATATCTTTGTTTGGAATGATGGATAGGCCAAGTACTTCTACCAATCCACTCTTCTTGGAGCAAGACGACGACATGTCATCCTACGTCACCAAGACTCAACTATTTGGTGCACACCGAGCTTTGCATCAAGAACAACTTGCTTTGGGCGATCGCATCGACAACCTCGCCACCGATCTACGACAATCTGAGCAACGTACAAGAGACTACTTCGACACATCCATGAGTTCCCTCAAAGAAGATATCCGAACCATGATGGTCCGCTCTTCTACAACTTCGTCCTCGTCAAGACGGAGCCGCTCAAGTCGACACTACGACGACACCATCTCCGGTTCAAGTACACCGACATCGAACACTCTTCGTCGTGCCGCGCGTCAAGACCGTCAAGCTAACCGCAATCCTCTACACGACACCGACTCTCAAGAGCATCGACATCGTCACAACCAAGCTGCTTTCGCACAAGCACAAGAACGGCAACGCCAACGACAACAAGAACAAGAGGAGCGAGCGCGACAACATCAAGATGCACAAGACGCCGAGGCACAACGTCAAGAACGACAACTACGTGAAGCTCAAGCACTTGAGGCGCAACGTGCTCTTCAAGACTCAAGTCGTGCCGTAGCCAATCGAGGCCGACAAGCTCGACTACATCAAGAAGCACTTCGCGACGAAGCTCAAGAAAGGATTTACGAAGCACGTGTGCATCGTCAAGCCCCTCGTCAAGATCAACAAGCTCCTCATCAAGATAGACAAGTTTCTCGTCATGCGAGACAAGAACGTCAAGTCCATCGAGAGCAAGAAGACAATGGACCACCTCCTCGCCAAGAGCATCATGAGGAAGACAACCCTCCTCACCAAGAGCAACATGAGGAAGACAACCCTCCTCGCCGAGAGCGACATGAGATTGCCAATCCTCACCGACATGGGCGTCATCATCCCCGACCCCAACACAATGAAGAGCAACCATATGGCAAGCTAAAGTTCACCATGCCCAAGTTTACCGGAAGCAATGACCCTGAAGAGTACATATCATGGGCATTGAAGGTTGACAAAATCTTCCGCTTGCACAACTACGAAGAAGAGAAGAAGATCGCAATGGCATCCCTCGAATTCCAAGACTACGTCCTCATTTGGTGGGAACAAGTCATTGAGCGCCAGCGGCAAGAGGTGAACCACCCATCACCACTTGGGCACAAATGAAGGATGTCATGAGAGCACGATTCGTGCCAAACTACTACAACCGCGACCTCTTCAAGAAACTCCAACAACTCAAGCAAGGAACCAAGAGCGTTGAAGAGTACTACAAGGAAATGGAGATTGCCATGATACGAGCCAATGTCAAAGAAGATGATGAGCAAACTATGGCACGTTTCTTGAATGGACTCAATCACCCTATCAAGAAGATTGCCGACTTCCAACCATACTCGAACCTCATCGAGCTAGTGCATCAAGCTACCAAAGCGGAACGGCAAGTACAAGACGACTTCAAGTATGCCAAGTTCTCATCCAAGTCCTATGGCCTCTCCAACAATCAAGCTTCGACGACTCCCACCACGAGCAATGGCGACAAGTCAAGTTACAAGAAAGCTTCGACAAGCTCAAGTCGTCCTCCTACTACAAGCAACTTCAAGCCGAAAGCTTCATCATCATCTACTCCAACCGATGAGACCATCAAGACAAGTTCCATCAAATGTTTCACATGCGGAGGCCGAGGCCACAAGTCCTTCGAGTGCACAAACAAGCGCACCATGATCCTCAACGACGACGGCACCTACGACTCCATGAGTGAAGGAGAAATGGAAGCTCTTGAGCAAGTGGCCATGCACCGACAAGTGAACAATGAAGAAGAAGATGATCACATCTTTTGTGACAAAGACTCAAGTCCCGCTCTTGTTGTCTCCAAGGTCTTGACTCTTCAACATCAACAAGACGAAGATCAAAGATGCCATATCTTCCACACAAAGGCCGGCATCAATGGACGGTCCGTCAAGGTCATCATCGATGGAGGGAGTTGCCATAACTTGGCAAGTGAAGAACTATGCTCCAAACTCCAATTGGTCAAGATGAAGCACCCGCACCCCTACAAGGTTCAATGGCTAAGCGACACCGGCACCATACAAGTCGAGCAGAGAGTACAAGTCTCTTTCAAGATCGGCGCCTATGAAGACACTTTGGAGTGTGATGTCCTTCCGATGACCGTGTGCCACCTCCTTCTTGGACGGCCATGGCAATTTGACCGAGGTGTCATTCACAATGGGCGTACAAATCACTATAGCTTCAAGATGAAAGGGAAAGAGTTTGTGCTACGTCCTATGTCTCCAAGCCAAGTGCTCGCCGACAAGCAAAACACCCATCATGGAGAGAATAGTGAGAGAGTGAACCACCAAAAAGAGAGTGAGCGCCACAAGCCCAAATTGAGTGCCTCCACGATGAGCGACAAGAAAAACTTAGTCCTATTTGCCACCAAACGTGAGATGAGAGAAGTGTGTGAGAACCCATCAAGTGTCCTACACTATGTCCTATTGTGCAAGGATGAGGCACCAAAAACTAACAACTCTCACGATCTACCTTTGGTGTTATCTTCTTTATTGCAGGAATTCCAAGATGTTTTCCCCGATGAGCTACCTCCGGGTCTACCTCCACTACGAGGCATTGAGCACCGAATTGATCTCATCCCCGGAGCGCCGCTTCCAAACAAAGCGCCCTACCGCGTCAACCCCGAAGAAACCAAAGAAATTCAAAGGCAAGTAAAGCATCTCATAGACCATGGACATGTGCGTGAAAGTTTGAGTCCTTGTGCCGTACCGGTCATTCTTGTGCCAAAACGAGACGGTAGCTTTCGCATGTGTTCCGATTGTAGACCTATCAATGCTATCACCGTTCGTTATAGGTATCCCATTCCACGCCTTGATGATATGCTTGATGAACTTTGCGGTGCCACTATCTTTTCCAAAATTGATCTTAAAAGTGGTTACTATCAAATCCGCATACAAGAGGGTGATGAATGGAAAACCGCTTTCAAAACAAAGTTTGGTCTATATGAGTGGTTAGTCATGCCTATGGGTTTATCGGAAGCACCCGGTACTTTCATGCGTCTTATGCATTACGTGTTTCGCCCTTACATTGGTGAATTTGTTGTTGTCTACTTTGATGATATCCTTGTGTTTAGCAAATCTCTCAAAGAGCATGTCACCCACCTTCGCACCGTGCTACAAACTCTTCGAAAAGAGCAACTTTATGCTAATATGGAAAAATGCCTATTTGGTGTTGATAAGCTTGTTTTCTTGGGTTTCGTAGTATCTTCTAAGGGTGTTCATGTTGATGAATCTAAGATCAATGCTATTAAAACTTGGCCCCAACCAACCAATTTGCAACAAGTGCGTAGTTTTCTTGGTTTAGCCGGTTTCTATCGCAGATTTGTGAAGGATTTTAGCACCATTGCTTCACCTTTGCATGCTTTGAGTAAGAAAAATGCACCGTTTGTTTGGGGAACATCTCAAGATATCGCTTTCAATGAGCTTAAGAATTTGCTTACTCATGCTCCCGTGCTTGCATTACCCAACTTTGACAAACCTTTCGAAATTCATTGCGATGCTAGTGGTAATGGCATAGGAGGTGTGTTAACGCAAGAGAAGCGCCCAATTGCTTATTTTAGTGAGAAACTCTCCGGAGCACAACTCAATTACCCTATCTATGACAAAGAGCTATATGCTTTGGTGCGAGTTTTGCATGAATGGGAACATTACCTACGCCCTCATGAGTTCATCATCCATACCGACCATGAAACGCTTAAATACCTTAAGGGTCAAACTAAGTTGAACAAGCGTCATGCTAAATGGAGTGAGTTCATTGAGTCGTTTCCTTATGTCATCAAGTATATTAAAGGTAAGGAAAATGTTGTGGCGGATGCACTTTCCCGTATATGCATGCTTGTTAATCAACTTGAGTTAAATGTCATTGGCTTTGAGCATATAAAAGACTTGTATGAGCATGATCCTACATTTTCTATTCCTTATGCCAAGTGTTTGACGCATACTTCTTGGGATCGATACTACATCAAAGATGGATATCTTATGAGAGCTAACAAACTTTGCATCCCCGAGTCCTCTCTTCGCTTGTTGCTTTTGCAGGAATCTCATGGAGGCGGACTCATGGGACACTTTGGACGCGACAAGACATTTGCTACGCTCTCCAAGAACTACTTTTGGCCCAAGATGTTCCGCGACGTCAATCGCTTCACCAACCGATGCTCTACATGTCGCAAAGCTAAGTCCAAAGCTCAATCTCATGGCCTCTATATGCCACTTCCAATTCCATATCACCCATGGGAAGACATTAGCATGGACTTTGTGCTTGGTTTGCCTAGAACTCGAAATGGCAAGGATTCCGTTTTTGTTGTTGTGGACCGATTCTCCAAAATGGCACATTTCATTCCTTGCAACAAGATAGACGATGCTTCACATGTTGCAAATTTGTTTTGTAGGGAAATCTTGCGCCTTCATGGAGTGCCAAAGACGATTGTCTCGGACCGCGACGTCAAGTTCTTGAGTTACTTTTGGAAGACATTGTGCGCCAAGCTCGGAATCAAGCTTTTGTTCTCTTCGGCATACCATCCACAAACCGACGGCCAAACGGAGGTGACCAACCGCACGCTCTCCACTCTACTACGCGTGTTGATAAAGAAGAACATCAAGGAGTGGGAGGAGTGCCTACCCATCGCCGAGTACGCCTACAATCGTGCAAGACATTCGACTACCGGCAAGTCCCCCTTCGAGGTCGTCTATGGCTTCAACCCATTGTCTCCATTGGACATTCTACCTCTACCGCTACAAGAGCGCACAAACATGGACGCGAGTGCCCGAGTCAACTTCCTCAAGAAGATGCACGAAGATACAAGAAACACCATCGAGCGCCAAGTACAACGACTCGCGACCAAGCGCAACGTCAACAAGCAACCCATGTTGTTCAATGTTGGAGATCTTGTGTGGTTACACCTTCGCAAGGATCGCTTCCCCAAGGAACGCAAGTCCAAGCTACTACCCCGAGCGGATGGACCCTTCAAGGTGCTTGCACACTACAAGTACAACGCATACAAGATCGACATCCCACGCGACAAGTACTCCGGGAGCGACATCTTCAACATCAAAGATCTATCCCCGTAGCATGGTGATGAGGATTTCGATCCGAGGTCGGATCTTTCCCAAGGGAGGGGAGATGATGCGGAGCATCGTACGGTCATCCCCATGGACCTACCATCGTCTCATCAAGAGCCAAGAGGACCTATGACACGAGCACGAGCTAGAGCTCTCAAGAACGAGGTGACTTCCTTCCTTAGTGATATCACATATGATCCACTCGAGACATGGCTACTACCTAAGTCCGATATGCTATGCAAGATTAGGTGTCAAGAGGAGCCTCCCGAGGATGCACGTGAAGACGGACAAGCCGCCAAGTCCATGGATGAAGAGAACCAACGGAAACGGGCAAGTTCACCTTCCAGGCCTCGGACATCCAGCCATGACCCCGGACATCCGGCCCCTGGAGCATCCACAGCAGCAGCAGCCCAGATGCCCAAGCCTACAGGGCCCGAACATCCGGCGTCCAGCCCGGACATCCGGCCAAAGCCCGGAAATCCAGCCAAAAGCCCGGACATCCGGCGCCACGCTACAGAACATCCAGAAGTTTTGCCCTCCAGCCCGGACATCTGGCCCCCAGCCCGGACATCCGGCCTCTCCTGAAGCCCCAGACATCCGGCCTGTCGCCCGGACATCCGGCCACCCCTGTCTGCGCACAGTAAGGGCCGAGGCCCGTGTACCCCTTCGACCCCCTAGACTATATATACTCCTTCTCCTCCATCTTTCTAGGGTTAGCATTGGTTTAGCTCATAGATAGAGCATTGCTCATCCATACGGATCTCTTCCTCGAGAGAGACTGCGGCCCCTCTTCGGAGACGATCCACGTTGGATTCAAGACCCCCTCTTGGGTGGCCCCCCTCAAGACCTCCTTTCGGAGAAGAGCCGGTTACCTATGTATCGTCCCTTGTTGGATTTGGATCGTGTATCTCTTTGTGTTACGAGGATCTAGCACATGTGTGATTGTTCTTGTTGGTTTGAGTGATTCTCTCGTGTCTTCCCCTCGTGTTTCCCCCTCGTGTTCTTAGTTGGGATCCGCTCCTTTCGTGAAAGATCGGCCATCTAGGGTTCCACCCTACATCATCTTGGTGTTAGAGCCACGTTGATCACGATTTCGGAGCCCCCTCTCTTTGTTTTCTAGCTTGATTTTGTTGTTTTTCGTCCTAACCCGAAAATTGCCAGACAAAAATAGCCCCAAAAGTTTTTGTGATTTGTTGGTGTGATGAAGTTTTGTTGGATTTGATCCACGGATTTCGTGTGTTGCAGGTAGATCTAGCTTTTCCCCATCTTTTCCCCAATTTCCATCCACAAAATCTTCCGAATTTTGCCCCGGATTTGACCTCTCCACGCGGTGTTCATGCACGGATCCCGAGCCTAGACATCCGGCCCGACCAGCCCGGACATCCGGCCCGGCCCGGACATCTGGCCATCAGCCCGGACATCCGGCCCTGACAGCATCAACTCCATCCTCCACTCCGTTTACCGCCTAACTTTCGTCCAATTTTGTTCCGGAGCCCACATACACTTCCGCATACCACCACCACTTCCGCATAGCACCACCATAGCCTTTCCCGCTACCAACTCCGACAATTTTGAACCATTTTGTTTTGAGAATTTGAGTTGTGGTTTTCGTATCCTATTGTGTTTCGGCTATCTAGGTACGGTTCGGCAACAACATCACCACCGCTCATCTTCGCCAAGGACTACTACGAACGGCTACATTACTTTGGTATCACCTTCACCGTCATATCATCTTGGTATCGTGATATTATCATACTCTCTTGCATTTGCATTGATAACCCCATGGCCTTACTTTTGCGTAGCTTACCCATCGAGACTAGCCTTTGAGTATTGCCGGCAACGTGACTTGTGCACATTAGTGTTCATACTTCCCATAGCATACATACCATCATTGAGTTGCATATCTTGGTATCATCTCTTGTGTCACAAAGTTGTCTTCGCATACACAATTGCTATCTTGGTTCGTGAAGGATTGCATGAGAAAAGAGCTCAAACAACAAAGAGCCAAACAAGCTTTTAAGCAAAAGGGAAAGATAAGCAAAGAGCTTATAAGCAAGAACCATAGCATCATACAACATTAAGATTGTCATACTCGATCATCTTGGATCAAAGCATAGAAACATCATACATATAGCATACTTGGGATAGAAGTCGTTGCATTTTTGCTTAGTAGGTTGTGCACAAGTTCGTATCCGCCTATTGTGCAATCGTGCTAGCGTCTCTCTAGTGTTGTGCAACAAGAGCATCTTGGTGGATTCCACATTTTGGCTCATCCTTGGTTGCCCAACCCCACTTATCTATTTGCGTGTGTGTTTCCGTGTACCATATCTTGCTATTGGTCTACTTGTTGCATTTGCAAATTTGTGAATCTTTTCCAACATTATTGAGTCTCACTTACAATTGCATCAAATTTTGTGCCACCATCCTAACCAAGCTCCACCATAAGCTTTTACTTGTGTAGGTGTGAGAACCGACAAGAATTGGTACCAATTGTGCTATTTCCTTGATACACATTGGAGTGATCTTTGATCCATTTTCAACATCGGTCAAGGTACATTTGGTATTGGTTCTTCTCTTTCTCCCACTCACATATCTTTGTTTGGAATGATGGATAGGCCAAGTACTTCTACCAACCCACTCTTCTTGGAGCAAGACGACGACATGTCATCCTACGTCACCAAGACTCAACTATTTGGTGCACACCGAGCTTTGCATCAAGAACAACTTGCTTTGGGCGACCGCATCGACAACCTCGCCACCGACCTACGACAATCCGAGCAACGTACAAGAGACTACTTCGACACATCCATGAGTTCCCTCAAAGAAGATATCCGAACCATGATGGTCCGCTCTTCTACAACTTCGTCCTCGTCAAGACGGAGCCGCTCAAGTCGACACTCCGACGACACCCTCTCCGGTTCAAGTACACCGACATCGAACACTCTTCGTCGTGCCGCGCGTCAAGACTCGTCAAGCTAACCGCAATCCTCTACACGACACCGACTCTCAAGAGCATCGACATCGTCACAACCAAGCTGCTTTCGCACAAGCACAAGAATGGCAACGCCAACGACAACAAGAACAAGAGGAGCGAGCGCGACAACATCAAGATGCACAAGACGCCGAGGCACAACGTCAAGAACAACAACTACGTGAAGCTCAAGCACTTGAGGCGCAACGTGCTCTTCAAGATTCAAGTCGTGCCGTAGCCAATCGAGGCCGACAAGCTCGACTACATCAAGAAGCACTTCGCGACGAAGCTCAAGAAAGGATTTACCAAGCACGTGTGCATCGTCAAGCCCCTCGTCAAGATCAACAAGCTCCTCATCAAGATAGACAAATTTCTCCTCATGCGAGACAAGAACGTCAAGTCCATCGAGAGAAAGAAGACAATGGACCACCTCCTCGCCAAGAGCATCATGAGGAAGACAACCCTCCTCGCCAAGAGCAACATGAGGAAGACAACCCTCCTCGCCAAGAGCGACATGAGATTGCCAATCCTCACCGACATGGGCGTCATCATCCCCGACCCCAACACAATGAAGAGCAACCATATGGCAAGCTAAAGTTCACCATGCCCAAGTTTACCGGAAGCAATGACCCCGAAGAGTACATATCATGGGCATTGAAGGTTGACAAAATCTTCCGCTTGCACAACTACGAAGAAGAGAAGAAGATCGCAATGGCATCCCTCGAATTCCAAGACTACGTACTCATTTGGTGGGAACAAGTCATTGAGCGCCAGGCGGCAAGAGGTGAACCACCCATCACCACTTGGGCACAAATGAAGGATGTCATGAGAGCACGATTCGTGCCAAACTACTACAACCGCGACCTCTTCAAGAAACTCCAACAACTCAAGCAAGGAACCAAGAGCGTTGAAGAGTACTACAAGGAAATGGAGATTGCCATGATACGAGCCAATGTCAAAGAAGATGATGAGCAAACTATGGCACGTTTCTTGAATGGACTCAATCACCCTATCAAGAAGATTGCCGACTTCCAACCATACTCGAACCTCATCGAGCTAGTGCATCAAGCTACCAAAGCGGAACGGCAAGTACAAGACGACTTCAAGTATGCCAAGTTCTCATCCAAGTCCTATGGCCTCTCCAACAATCAAGCTTCAACGACTCAACCTCACCAACCATCTAAGCAATGGCGACAAGTCAAGTTACAAGAAAGCTTCGACAAGCTCAAGTCGTCCTCCTACTACAAGCAACTTCAAGCCGAAAGCTTCATCATCATCTACTCCAACCGATGAGACCATCAAGACAAGTTCCATCAAATGTTTCACATGCGGAGGCCGAGGCCACAAGTCCTTCGAGTGCACAAACAAGCGCACCATGATCCTCAACGACGACGGAACCTACGACTCCATGAGTGAAGGAGAAATGGAAGCCTTGAGCAAGTGGCCATGCACCGACAAGTGAACAATGAAGAAGAAGATGATCACATCTTTTGTGACGAAGACTCAAGTCCCGCTCTTGTTGTCTCCAAGGTCTTGACTCTTCAACATCAACAAGACGAAGATCAAAGATGCCATATCTTCCACACAAAGGCCGGCATCAATGGACGGTCCGTCAAGGTCATCATCGATGGAGGGAGTTGCCATAACTTGGCAAGTGAAGAACTATGCTCCAAACTCCAATTGGTCAAGATGAAGCACCCGCACCCCTACAAGGTTCAATGGCTAAGCGACACCGGCACCATCCAAGTCGAGCATAGGGTACAAGTCTCTTTCAAGATCGGCGCCTATGAAGACACTTTGGAGTGTGATGTCCTTTCGATGACCGTGTGCCACCTCCTTCTTGGACGGCCATGGCAATTTGACCGAGGTGTCATTCACAATGGGCGTACAAATCACTATAGCTTCAAGATGAAAGGGAAAGAGTTTGTGCTACGTCCTATGTCTCCAAGCCAAGTGCTCGCCGACAAGCAAAACACCCATCGTGGAGAGAATAGTGAGAGAGCGAACCACCAAAAAGAGAGTGAGCGCCACAAGCCCAAATTGAGTGCCTCCACGATGAGCGACAAGAAAAACTTAGTCCTATTTGCCACCAAACGTGAGATGAGAGAAGTGTGTGAGAACCCATCAAGTGTCCTACACTATGTCCTATTGTGCAAGGACGAGGCACCAAAAACTAACAACTCTCACAATCTACCTTTGGTGTTATCTTCTTTATTGCAGGAATTCCAAGATGTTTTCCCCGATGAGCTACCTCCGGGTCTACCTCCACTACGAGGCATTGAGCACCGAATCGATCTCATCCCCGGAGCGCCGCTTCCAAACAAAGCGCCCTACCGCGTCAACCCCGAAGAAACCAAAGAAATTCAAAGGCAAGTAAAGCATCTCATAGACCATGGACATGTGCGTGAAAGTTTGAGTCCTTGTGCCGTACCGGTCATTCTTGTGCCAAAACGAGACGGTAGCTTTCGCATGTGTTCCGATTGTAGACCTATCAATGCTATCACCGTTCGTTATAGGTATCCCATTCCACGCCTTGATGATATGCTTGATGAACTTTGCGGTGCCACTATCTTTTCCAAAATTGATCTTAAAAGTGGTTACTATCAAATCCGCATACAAGAGGGTGATGAATGGAAAACCGCTTTCAAAACAAAGTTTGGTCTATATGAGTGGTTAGTCATGCCTATGGGTTTATCGGAAGCACCCGGTACTTTCATGCGTCTTATGCATTACGTGTTTCGCCCTTACATTGGTGAATTTGTTGTTGTCTACTTTGATGATATCCTTGTGTTTAGCAAATCTCTCAAAGAGCATGTCACCCACCTTCGCACCGTGCTACAAACTCTTCGAAAAGAGCAACTTTATGCTAATATGGAAAAATGCCTATTTGGTGTTGATAAGCTTGTTTTCTTGGGTTTCGTAGTATCTTCTAAGGGTGTTCATGTTGATGAATCTAAGATCAATGCTATTAAAACTTGGCCCCAACCAACCAATTTGCAACAAGTGCGTAGTTTTCTTGGTTTAGCCGGTTTCTATCGCAGATTTGTGAAGGATTTTAGCACCATTGCTTCACCTTTGCATGCTTTGAGTAAGAAAAATGCACCGTTTGTTTGGGGAACATCTCAAGATATCGCTTTCAATGAGCTTAAGAATTTGCTTACTCATGCTCCCGTGCTTGCATTACCCAACTTTGACAAACCTTTCGAAATTCATTGCGATGCTAGTGGTAATGGCATAGGAGGTGTGTTAACGCAAGAGAAGCGCCCAATTGCTTATTTTAGTGAGAAACTCTCCGGAGCGCAACTCAATTACCCTATCTATGACAAAGAGCTATATGCTTTGGTGCGAGTTTTGCATGAATGGGAACATTACCTACGCCCTCATGAGTTCATCATCCATACCGACCATGAAACGCTTAAATACCTTAAGGGTCAAACTAAGTTGAACAAGCGTCATGCTAAATGGAGTGAGTTCATTGAGTCGTTTCCTTATGTCATCAAGTATATTAAAGGTAAGGAAAATGTTGTGGCGGATGCACTTTCCCGTATATGCATGCTTGTTAATCAACTTGAGTTAAATGTCATTGGCTTTGAGCATATAAAAGACTTGTATGAGCATGATCCTACATTTTCTATTCCTTATGCCAAGTGTTTGACGCATACTTCTTGGGATCGATACTACATCAAAGATGGATATCTTATGAGAGCTAACAAACTTTGCATCCCCGAGTCCTCTCTTCGCTTGTTGCTTTTGCAGGAATCTCATGGAGGCGGACTCATGGGACACTTTGGACGCGACAAGACATTTGCTACGCTCTCCAAGAACTACTTTTGGCCCAAGATGTTCCGCGACGTCAATCGCTTCACCAACCGATGCTCTACATGTCGCAAAGCTAAGTCCAAAGCTCAATCTCATGGCCTCTATATGCCACTTCCAATTCCATATCACCCATGGGAAGACATTAGCATGGACTTTGTGCTTGGTTTGCCTAGAACTCGAAATGGCAAGGATTCCGTTTTTGTTGTTGTGGACCGATTCTCCAAAATGGCACATTTCATTCCTTGCAACAAGATAGACGATGCTTCACATGTTGCAAATTTGTTTTGTAGGGAAATCTTGCGCCTTCATGGAGTGCCAAAGACGATTGTCTCGGACCGCGACGTCAAGTTCTTGAGTTACTTTTGGAAGACATTGTGCGCCAAGCTCGGAATCAAGCTTTTGTTCTCTTCGGCATACCATCCACAAACCGACGGCCAAACGGAGGTGACCAACCGCACGCTCTCCACTCTACTACGCGTGTTGATAAAGAAGAACATCAAGGAGTGGGAGGAGTGCCTACCCATCGCCGAGTACGCCTACAATCGTGCAAGACATTCGACTACCGGCAAGTCCCCCTTCGAGGTCGTCTATGGCTTCAACCCATTGTCTCCATTGGACATTCTACCTCTACCGCTACAAGAGCGCACAAACATGGACGCGAGTGCCCGAGTCAACTTCCTCAAGAAGATGCACGAAGATACAAGAAACACCATCGAGCGCCAAGTACAACGACTCGCGACCAAGCTCAACGTCAACAAGCAACCCATGATGTTCAATGTTGGAGATCTTGTGTGGCTACACCTTCGCAAGGATCGCTTCCCCAAGGAACGCAAGTCCAAGCTACTACCCCGAGCGGATGGACCCTTCAAGGTGCTTGCACGCTACAACAACAACGCATACAAGATCGACATCCCACGCGACAAGTACTCCGTGAGCGACATCTTCAACATCAAAGATCTATCCCCGTACCATGGTGATGAGGATTTCGATCCGAGGTCGGATCTTTCCCAAGGGAGGGGAGATGATGCGGAGCATCCTACGGTCATCCCCATGGACCTACCATCGTCTCATCAAGAGCCAAGAGGACCTATGACACGAGCACGAGCTAGAGCTCTCGAGAACGAGGTGACTTCCTTCCTTAGTGATATCACATATGATCCACTCGAGACATGGCTACTACCTAAGTCCGATATGCTATGCATGATTAGGTGTCAAGAGGAGCCTCCCGAGGATGCACGTGAAGACGGACAAGCCGCCAAGTCCATGGATGAAGAGAACCAACGGAAACGGGCAAGTTCACCTTCCAGGCCCCGGACATCCGGCCATGACCCCGGACATCCGGCCCCTGGAGCATCCACAGCAGCAGCAGCCCAGACGCCCAAGCCTACAGGGCCCGGACATCCGGCGTCCAGCCCGGACATCCGGCCCAAGCCCGGAAATCCGGCCAAAAGCCCGGACATCCGGCGCCACGCTACAGAACATCCAGAAGTTTTGCCCTCCAGCCCGGACATCCGGCCCCAGCCGACATCCGCCCTCCTGAAGCCCCGGACATCCGGCCCGTCGCCCGGACATCCGGCCACCCCTGTCTGCGCACAGTAAGGGCCGAGGCCCGTGTACCCCTTCGACCCCCTAGACTATATATACTCCTTCTCCTCCATCTTTCTAGGGTTAGCATTGGTTTAGCTCATATGTGAGATAGAGCATTGCTCATCCATACGGATCTCCTCCTCGAGAGAGACTGCGGCCCCTCTTCGGAGACGATCCACGTTGGATTCAAGACCCCCTCTTGGGTGGCCCCCCTCAAGACCTCCTTTCGGAGAAGAACCGGTTACCTATGTATCGTCCCTTGTTGGATTTGGATCGTGTATCTCTTTGTGTTCCGAGGATCTAGCACATGTGTGATTGTTCTTGTTGGTTTGAGTGATTCTCTCGTGTCTTCCCCTCGTGTTTCCCCCTCGTGTTCTTCGTGTTCTTAGTTGGGATCCGCTCCTTTCGTGAAAGATCGGCCATCTAGGGTTCCACCCTACATCACCTATGGTGCGAATTTGCCAGTACATTCAATGTATTGACCCTTTGTGGCTGCAATGTCACATGTTGCAGGAAATCTTACGACGAGTAAGTGATACGTTAGGGTTACGATTTCTACACTCAACTTTGCCGTTGGTGTTGATGGGAATCCACAACCTTGTTGTTACTTTCGCTATTTGGATTGAGGTAATAGTACTTACGTTACTTTATACATGTGATTTACCTCTGTTATAAATCCTCGAGTACTGTGTGTGTCAGCATAGCGATCCAGGGATGACACTTAAGCACAAAGACTTGACCGTCTGAGGTCGGATCGCTACAAATTGTTTGAAGCCCATAAGAGGAAGCTATCGTCGATTCGTCATCAAACATGCATTGTTCCCTCTCGGAACCATGAGCCTTCTAGTGAGTTGCTCCGGTTTGTGAGGGTGTGTGTCCAAACTTTCGTCAAACAGACCAATTTTTTTACCACATCATCTTGGTGGCATGACATTACGTCAAGCAAGGTTTCATGCCTTTCTGATCATTTTTTAATTTTTTTTGGAATTTAAATGGCATGGCACTCCATGCATGTGTCTAGGCCGTGACACCAATATGTTTGAATATTTCTTCCAATTTACAGCACATGGAATTAACTCCCGCACAAGTACACAAAAATATGATTTTTCAAACCGCTATGGTTAGCTGTTGCAAGTGCATGTTGTTCAAATTTGAATTACGGTCATTAAATGGCTAGAAAATCACTTAAATGTCTTAAAAGGTCAAATGACCCCTGGAATTTTCACAGCTAATAAAAAATATCAACAACATCACACAGTTGTTTTGTAGGAACCGTTTGCAATGATATTGGTGGGTCTATTTAAGTCTTTCTCCTTAAGCTTCACCGACTCGTCTGCTCCAGTGCCGGCAACCCCCGACTCCATGAATCCCGATCCCCATTCCCGCAACCACTTCTTGCAAAGATGGCACCGTGGAAACGGTTCATGAGGGCTCGTACAGGGGCCGCGTCCTCCCCGAGCGCCGCCGCCTGTGCCGAGAGCACGATCGCCTTCTCCGAGAGTGCTGCCGCATCCGCATTGAGCGTGGCCGCACTCACCGAGAGGGCGTCTGGGACAGCCGATAGGGCAGCTGCAACCACTACTACGGGTACTACAACCTTGAGGCCGACGCCGAGGACGAGGACTTGGACGCATTTGACTTCAGCAGGGGGTCGCGGAGTCCATCAACGGCGGCATGTCGCCAGGGCAAGACGACGTCTCATCTCACACCGGCGATGCATAGGTCGGCGCATCCGCGGCTTTGTTAAAATGATGCGTACTTAGGCTTTGTTTTTAATGCTGGTCTTTTGTTAGAGCAATGTTTAGGTCAACTGGCTCTGTTTAATTACTAAAATTGCTCGATTCAGTAAGTGTGTTCTTTGTGTTGTACTCTCTTTTGTGTGCCCAAATTAGCAAGCGGTGTTAAATTATGCAATGACGTGGATGAGGATAGTACCCAGGAAAATTTCCACCAAAATTTAAATTATCAAACTCATCCCATGTGCGTAAAGCAAAAAAGTTGTTTGTGATGCACACAATCATTCAAAGTGAATGGTGTCCGGCGGCACCACGCGCAAAGTTTCCCTCCACATTTCAAAATTTTTGGCCTATCGCGGAAATACCTACCCCCTTCCCCTCCCCCTTTTCTCGCCGACCACAAGTCACATTTCCCCCGTTTGCTCCTTCCTTGCTTCCAAAGCTATAGCCGCTTCCTCGCTTGCTTCCTCGCTATCGCCGTCTCGCATCCTACAGCCGGGGTCACCATGGTTTTCTTCAATGACCTCTCCAGCGGTTCCTCCTCCGACGATGACTCCTTCACCACCCGGGTATGCCTCTCTTCTCTCTCTCGGGTTATGACTTGGAATGAAGGATTTTAACCTGGCAGTCAATTTGAGTCATTTCTTCCTCTTGTAGCTCCCTAGGACCATTTGGAGCGGGGTGGCTGAAGATCTGCCTGCTCGTTCTCACCATCAATCTCCATGAGTGAAGCTAGTTGCGTTTGAAACTATGGAGAGTGGGAGGAAGTTTCTGGCATGTGCAGAGAAGGTTAGCCCCACTTCATTGTTACAAATCATTTGTTAGATGTGATTCAGAAACTGTCACTGTGCTATGTTATTCTGGATGTTAAGACAGTGTCACAGTTTGTACCTAGTATCTAAAAATGTTGCCATCTCATCAGCGGTGCCATTATAAAATTATTTGGCACCGCTTCAGCAGTTTGTGCAGCCAACATTGGTCCACACATCCGAGGATCCAAGCAATAAAATACTAAATCTTTATTGCCCGAAGGAACTAGACATCGGAGCAACTAGGTGCTCCGGAGTCCGGGTCCCTGATTTTTTTCCGCTGCATCGGCTTGCCAGTGCAGGGCACCGGTGCCAAATGTAGCAACAGTTGTCTTTACATCGGTTTTGGCATACACAGTGGACGGCCTTAGTGCTATTAGTTCTATGTTACTAAATTTGTGCATGTACACACCTGTTAGTATCAATTTGCTGTCATCCAAACACTGTCGCTATGCTGTTGCAGTTATATTTAGCTTCCTCGTAAAATGTTCAATTTGTTATTTATAGTACATGACTAAGAACTTGTACCGTTGTTGTAGTCAATTATAGCTTCTGATGTTTCAGAATTTGGTAGTTGTCTCAGTAGCAATTAATTCATTTGCACATTGATCTTTTTGAGAAGATATGTCATAATTAACATGTTTCTTCAGTTTTTCAAAATATGTATTTGGTGATTTTATATGTTGCTAGAAACCCATTTCCCCTACAATTGTGGCTGATCTAGTTTTAAATATTATAGGATGAACGGAAGTGTTCTTACCCGGAGTGGGTTGATCAAGAGTGGCCACAGTCTTTGAAGATGTTCCTAGCAAAGCTCTGGAGCATGTATGAGGAAGAGAACAGAGGTAGGCTTAGAGAAAGTGTTGTCAACGCTGACGAATATTTGAAGATGCAGGATAAAAAGGGGAAGATGGAGAATGAGCTCATAATTTTTAAATCATACTTTGTTAAGATGGTGTTGGCGAAGGAGGAGGCACTTTCCCAGTTGACCAGTGCAAAACAGGTTCTTACTGAACTGAAAGCAGAGGTGGATAAGATGAGCCTGGATGATCTCTATTAGGGAAATGAATATATTGTTCTAATATTGTTCTTATGAAGGTGAACTAGCTATATGTTGTACTGTGTTGTTTGCAGGTAGCTATCGTATTGTATGTTAAAATATATTTATGTGCTTGATATGAAATTGGCAAAGAGCTGTTCGATATGAAATGTGAATTTGCGTCATACTGGAATTATTAATTGTAAACTAATAAACCTGCTAAATGGGTCATGGAACTTTGCAAACGGTTCTAGCAGTGAAAGCGCTTGTGATGGATAGCCCAATACCATACAATTTTATTCATCAAATCGTGTGTTATGTACTTGAATAAAAGCAAATGTTTAACCGAGGCAGAGCGTGTGTGATAGTTACACCTATCACACACGAGGCTATACATAAAACTATGTGGGATATATATACGAACAGAAATGTTTTCCCTGGATTGACTATGTGGGATGTACATACGAATGGAAACATTTTCCCTAGATTGACTGTGTGGGATGTACATAAGAACAAAAACATATTCCTTGGATTGACTGTGTGGAATGTACATAACAAACGTAAACGTTTGTTTGGGACTGACTGTGTGGGATGTACTTACAACCGGAACTGGTTGGGCGTGTATAATCGTATTTCGTCGCTCGCCTGTCGCACACGACCTCATTTTGTCGAGCGTGTGTGCCAGGAGGGCCTATCCCCAATGGTTTCTGGGTCGTGCGGGAAGGACCCCATTATTGCCCACACTCACTTGGCGAGGGTTCCAAATGCCGTCGCGGAAAGGGGTTAAAAACTGTTTGTATAGCACCTCGCTGTACCAGTGAATTGTCAGTATAGAATATCACATCTATCATGTCAGACCAAAGGCTAGCTCCACAGATTGACTTCAGTGACCGTGTTAAAGCATTGCTACTATCCACATGGATATACCGATAGGATGAGTAATAAGATTGTTGAATAATAGTCTTGAAGCATGTGCCCTCGCATACGGGAATCAGTTAAAGGATTGACTGTTAGGAACAAGATTCTTCTGCCAAAACTACCGCCAGTCAAGTCTGTGGATACTATCGTTATAAGGCCATACACCTTTATGCTGGTTACGACAGGCCATAGCGAAATCTCTGGTATGGATTGGACATTCAAGAAAGTGGAACTAGCCAAGAGGATTCAGGAGTCCCTGTGAGAAGTCAGAATCCGCCAGGAAAAGGGTTATGATTCACAACACTATTTGAACCCGGAGGACATGCCTCTATTTGAGTAACCCGATGCATGAAGTAAAAGATTTGGTACCCACCGAGAAGATTGGTTCACAACCCCATGGAATGGTGTCAGTGCTAGATATAATAATGACAAATCCGTCGGGAACCACTCACGGACTTGTGAGAAGGGCACATGTTGTAGTTATGAGATGTTATCGCACCCCAGCTAAGCCGACAGATATAAAAGAAATTGGATCCAGTGTAAGCATGAACATGTGAGGCATTACATGTCAGAATGAGGATACAGTGAAGCAAACCACCCCAAAGCAAAACAATCAAGTCATATGAAATTCAGTGGGAACATCATATAAAGGAAAAGGATACCCAAGTTGGAAATGATTTCCATAATTCGTATTCATACTTGTTCCCTAAGCAACCAAATCTCAAGGATGAGATTTCTTTAAGGAGCGAAGGATTGTAACACCCTGGATTTTGGCCCTTTCTTTTTCTTTTGGATTTATTTGAATTTTGCTTTGGAATTGTTTTTTGTGGCTCTGTGGTCTTGAAACCTGGGAAGATCATCCTTGATTTCTCTCCCAAGTGGTTTGTCACCCTCAAACCCTTCCCAAGACCATGTCCTTTCCATCTTAGCCCAATTCCAAATTCTTTTTCTTGGGAATATTCCTTTTTCAAAGGAATAACCTTTTTTGCTCTAGGTTGTGAGGCAACCTATATTTCTGTCTTTCCTAAAATTCCCACAAAATTATCAAAATTCATTTGGACCATATGAACCTTGGATATGCAAAAATATTCAAGATTTAATCCTCATGGTGAGTGCACCATCAAATCTTTGATTCTGGTCACATTTTTAGGTTGTGAAGCAACTACATTTCATATTGCTCCATAATTTCCTGAAATTTTGCAAGAACTTCTCCTACCTATATAAAGTCTCTCCACCAAATTTGGGATCATTAATTTACCCAATATTTCTTTAGAATTTTTCTAAGTTTCTATCCAGAGTGAAGCACTATGAAGGAAGTACCATTTTGGTTTGTCCAAATGGTATGAAACTTTTACAGTACCTTCATATGACCAAATAACTCATCTCCTCCAAATTTCAGCTCAACTCAATTAACTATGTGAGTGCTACTTCATAATTTGTATTATTGTCTAGTTTGGCACATTGTACCGCAGCTGCTAACTAAACTCCTCCAATTGAGCTCAAAATTTGCATAGTGGGCCATCTTTGTGGTTGATCACCCTCAACATAATATCAGCATCTTCGTCCATACCAATCTTCCCCAGAAACCCGCAAACACCTTGTTGTTCCAATGTCATCTAGCTAGCTGCGGTCACATCCTTAGTCCCTGTTCTCGTTTCTTTCCTTCTTGGCACTCTATGTTGTTTGCCTTATCTCCCAGACACGGTTTGTAGAGCTAGAGTGCACCGCGTACGCCTGTTCACGCGGTGACTACATGCACAGCATGCCCGTGCTTGCGCTCTGGGCATTGGGGCCCTCGGCCCCGTCCGTTCCCTCATGCTCTTGAACTCTCTCCTTGTCCCGGAGCTTCCCCGTGATCCTGTGGTCACTCCACTACCTTGGCCCCTTCCTATCTCTTCGTCCTCATGCACCGGCAGCCGTGCCTGTGACCTAGCCGCCTCTACCACCGCCGTGTCCAGTTGCCTACGACGCTCCCGAGCCTTCCCGAGCTCTCCCCGATGCTATATATAGCTTGCTGGTGATCCACCGCTGCTCATCAACCCCTCAACCCTCTCCCTCGAGCCCGGAGCTCCATGCCCCCTCCTCTATCCGCCACGGCCTTTGCCGGCCACCGCTCAAATTGGACTTAGCCGAGCCCCCTCTCGCGCTCTTGACCTCACCGGAGTTCGCCCCTAGCCACCCCCATCCTCCCCACCACCTCGTTTCGTCGCCAGAGTGCCCTTGGTCGTGAACCCCCAAGAACGACCAATGTCCTCGGCCACCACAAGCCGCCGTGGCTGCATCCCTCCCAGGCGCGCGCTCTACCTCTGGACAGATGCGGCACTCCCTCCCGATCTCGCCGGTACCGTCAGCTTTGCCAGAGGTGGCCCAAGCCACCGGGACAAGCGCCAGCCGCGCCCGGACTCCTTTGCCTCCGTCGTGGGCGCCCAAGCTGTCGCTGCTACATATATCCATGGCCTGAGTTTGGCGCATGAGTAGCTGCGCCTTGTCGTGTTGAACCCGCTGGTGGTCGGAGCTCCGCCCGGGGTGGCCAGAGTCACCCGGACAGATGTCAGCGTCGAGCCCTTTGCTCTGCCCCGTCGGGTCCCCCCTACCAGTGGGTCCCGCTCGTCAGCCTCTGCACTTTGACCCCGTGGGCCCGCTGACGTGGCAAGTGGTGGCATATTCCACAGAATGCATTTTCTTTTAATGAAAGCGTATTTCCCCTCTGTTTTAGCGAGGAATACATTTTCCAGAAGCGAAGGCGTGTTTCTTTAAAGTGCACTTTCTATTTCGAGCCACCATCCGTAATAGTTAAATTGCGAATGTTCACCCGTTAAAAGCAGAAATGAATATATTTTTATTTGATATCTGCCTAACGAAGGAACGGTCATAACTCCGCAACCTTAACTCCGAATCAGGTGATTCCAAAGCACACTTTCTCGACTCATTGAGCTTGTTCTGTTGGTACCATTTTCACTATGTTGTCACATACTAAAAATGACCATATATTGCCCCCTCCGAGAGAGAAGCGTTTCCGGCAAGTTGTTTCGCGAGTTCCTGTGGTCGTTTGATGTCCATAGTGGCATCGGGGCCACTCATGACTTAGCCCAAAGGGGAGTTGGCCGAAGTGGCCGGGGGAGTGTCATGCAATGGATTGATTTTGTCGGAACGTCGTTGGTCCACCCGAATGGGAGCATGAGACCTTAGGTTCCGCAGTGTGGGTGCAATGTACTAACCTCTGTAGAGTGTATAATCTATCGATAGCCGCGCCCGCGGATATGGGCCAATTTCATAGTAAGTCACACTATGGGTCAACAATAATAATAATCTGACTAATAAACAACCTTGGTTTGATGAGGAAAGAAGTTAATTGATCTTTATGTGATAAGGAGAGGATCACAAGGGTATCGTTGATACCGAAGTTGGTTGATGTTTATGGTGTCATGTGATGATCCCTGGTAAAGGTCAACCTCCTTGTGGTCATGTGATGATCACTATGGTATTGTTAATACCAAGCTTGGTTGAACCCGAGGTGATCGTGTGATGTCCACAATGGTAAGTTGATACATGTGGTGCTTACGAGGTAACCTCCGAATAGAGTAAGTTGGTCTATGATATTTTAAACATGCAACATGCTAGTACCATCATTGTTCACATCATGAGTAATACGTTCATGTTATGCTCATCTCGTATTGTTCTAGTGACATCATGCTCATTATTGATTAACCTGTAAATTCCATGTTGTTGTATTGTCTTGATTGCTTTGGTTGTTGCGAGCTTGCGAGTACATTCAAAGTACTCACCTGGCGTGTCATGCCAGATTGCAGGTCATGCCGTGATTGCTTGCTTGTCGAGAATCCCGAGTTTGTGAGCTAGGATATGCATTCCAGCTAGAGTCCCTGCGGAGTGGAGCTCATCACCTTCGTTGTTATTCCGCTGCTAGAAGTTATTTCACATCCTCGAGTTGTTCCGCTGCTAGCATACAGCTACCTTGGCAAGCGTAGTGTCGCCGTGCCGATGTGATCCTTTGTAATACTCGAACCTTGTACCCCGAGTATTTGTAATAAAGAGTTGATTTGTTATATGCCAAGCATTGTCATATTCCAGAAAACTTGATCTGTGGGCTGGAATACGGGGTGTTCCGGTCTCTCTGAGCCGGGGTGCCACAATAAAAGACTTCTATAAAATTTCTAGGCCTCTTACTAATCTTTTGCAAAAAGATGTTCCATTTGTTTTCGATGATGATTGTGTAGAAGCGTTTGAAATACTTAAGAGAGCCTTAATTTTTACATCCGTTGTTCAACCACCTGATTGGAACCTACCCTTTGAAATAATGTGCAATGCTAGTGATTATGCTATTGGTGATGTTCTAGGTCAAAAAGATGATGAGAAACTGAATGTTAATCATTATGCCTGTAAGACCTTGGATAGTGCTCAAAGAATTTATGCTACTATTGAGAAAGAATTTTTAGCAGTTGTGTTTGCATGTGATAAATTCAAACCTTATATTGTTGATTCTAAAGTTACTATTCACACCGATCATGCTGCTATTAAATATCTTATGGAAAAGAAAGATGCTAAACCCGGACTAATTTGGTGGGTTCTTTTATTACAAGAGTTTGATTTGCATATTTTTGATAGAAAAGGATCCAAGAATCCTATAGAAGATAACTTGTCTAGGATGGAAGATGTTCTTGATGACCTAGTGCCTATTGATGATAGTTTTCCTGATGAGGAATTAGCTATTATAAATGCTTCTACTTCTCTCATAATAATCCTTTGTATGCAAACTATGCTAATTACATTGTTGCTAAATATATACCACATAGTTACACATACCAGCAAAAGAAAAATTTATTCTTTGATTTAACACATTACTTTTGGGATGACCCACATTTATATAAAGGAGTAGGTCGTGTTATTAGATTATGTGCACCTAAGCATGAATAGGAACAAATCCTATGGAATCGTCATTCTGAGGCATACGGAGGGCACCATGCTGGAGACAGAACTGCACATAAGGTACTGCAGTCAGGTTTTTATTGGACTACTCTTGCCAAGGATGCACGTAAGTTTGTCATCTCTTGTGATGAATGCCAAAGAATTGGTAATATTGGTAGACGCTAGGAAATGCCTATGAATTATCCATTTTTTATTGAACCATTTGATGTTGGGTTTTGATTATATGGGACATTTTCCTTCCTCTAATGGGTATACTCATTTTTTTTAGTTGTTGATTATGTTACTAAGTGGGTAGAAGCTATTCCAACTAGTAGTGCTGATGACAACACATCTATTAAAATGCTTAAAGAAGTTAGCTTCCCAAGGTTTTGAGTCCCTAGATATTTATTGATCGATGGTGGTTCACATTTTATTGATGGTGCATTTTGTAAACTTCTATCAAAATATGTTGTCAACCATAGACATCATCTTATCATCCTCACTCTAGTGGTCAAGTTGAATTGAGCAATAGAGAAATAAAGTTAATCTTTCAGAAGACTATTAATAGATCTAGAAAGAATTGGTCTAAGAAATTTGATGATGCATTGTGGGCTTATAGAAATGCTTACAAAGACCCTATGTGTATGTTTCCATATAAAATGGTCGGTGGAAAAGCATACCGTTTACCTCTTGAGTTGGACCATAAAGCTTATTGGGCAATTAAAGAACTCAAGTATGATTTCAAACTTGCCAGTGAAAAGAGGTTATTTGATATTGGTTCTCTAGATGAATGGAGGACACAAGCTTATGAAAACGCCAAGTTGTTTAAAGAAAAAGTTAAAAGATGGCATGACAAAAGAATCCAAAAACGGGAATTTAAAGTAGGTGATCAAATTTTATTGTACAACTCTTGTCTCAAAATCTTAGCATGAAAACTTCTCTCTAAATTGGAAGGACCATATATCGTCGAAGAAGTCTATCGCTACGGAGCTATCAAAACCAATAATGCCGAGGGAACTTGATATGTCTCGAACGTATCTATAATTTTTTTATTGTTCCATGTTGTTATATTATCATTCTTGGATGTTTTACAATCATTTTATAGCAACTCTATATCATTTTTTGGGACTAACCTATTGACATAGTGCCTAGTGCCAGTTGATGTTTTTTGCTTGTTTTTTACTTTGCAGAATATCAATACCAAATGGAGTCCAAACGCAGTGAAACTTTTTGGAGACTGTTACTGGAGAAGAAGACACCCAGTGGGCCAAAGAAGTACCAGAGGGGAGGCCCATGGGGAGCACAACCAACCAGGGCGCGCCCAGGAGCACAAGCGCGCCCAGGGGGGTTGTGACCCCCCCCCCCCCCCACGGAGCCCCCATGCATGGCCTCTTCGCCCTATAAATTTCCAAATATTCCAGAAACCCTAGGGGAGTCGATGAAACACAATTCTAGCCGCCGCAAGTTCCAGAACCATGAGATCCAATCTAAACACCATCACGGAGGGGTTCATCATCCTCATTGGTGCCTCTCCAATGATGCGTGAGTACTTCACCATAGACCTACGGGTCCATAGGCAGTAGCTAGATGGCTTCCTCACTCTCTCTCTCTTCTGATTCTCAATACAATGGTCTCTTGGAGTTCTATTTGATGTAACTCTTTTGTGGTCTGTTTGTTGGGATCCGATGAACTTTGAGTTTATGATCAGATCTATATCCATGAATATTATTTGAGTCTTCTTTTGATCTCTTATATGCATGATTATTTATAGCCTCGTATTTCTTCTTCAAATCTTTGGTTTAGTTAGGCCAACTAAATCTTTGGTTTAGTTAGCATGTACCGTTGCTATTAAGGATAACAAGACGAGGCTATTCCTACATGAATAGATCTTGTCTACATCATATCATCATTCTTATTGCATTACTCCATTTTTCCATGAACTTAATACACTAGATGCATGCTAGAGAGCGGTCGATGTGTGGAGTAATAGTAGTAGATGCAGGAAGGAGTCGGTCTACTAATCTTGGATGTGATGCCTATATATTGATCATTGCCTTGGATATTGTCGTAACTATTCAATTTTCTATCAATTGCCCAAAAGTAATTTGTTTACCCACTGTGTGCTATTTCTTAAGATAAGCCACTAGTGAAATCTACGGCCCCCGGTCTATTCTTTATCATATTTGCTTTGAGATCTATTTTCATTCGCTTTTCTTTTCAGATCTATTATTCCAAAAACCCAAAAATACCTTACTGCACTTTTTTATTACTTATTTTATTTCGTGTTTTATCAAGATCTGTTTATCAAATCTACCACAAATTTTATCCCGTCAACTTGACAATTTCTGGTGCCGTTACCCGAAGAGGGATTGACAACCCCTCGTACGCGTCTGGTTTCAAGTATATGTTCTTTGTGTGCAGGTACCGTTTATATAGTGTTGCTTGGTTCTCCTACTGGATTGATACCTTGGTTTAACAACTGAGGGAAATACCTACCGTAGTTGTACTGCATCATCCCTTCCTCTTTGGGGAAATACCGACGCAGTTTCAAGCGACATCAAAAGGAATTTCTGGCACCGTTGTCGGCGAGACATCATCAACATCTATCAGGTTCCTAATCACAAATATCGCATCCTTGCAATTTACATTATTTTCCATTTGCATCTTGTTTTCATCTCCTCCACTTCACACGAATTTGTCATTTTATTCCCCTCTATTTCGTTCACCGTTTTCTCGTCAGATCTGTTTTTGTTTGCAATCTTGTTTGCGTAGTTGTGATGTCTCAAGAAAATACCAAGTTGTGTGATTTTTCCAATACCAATAATCACTACTGCAGGATGCTGCTAATGTGACACTACGATCAGAGACCCTTCGACGAAACTGTGTGCGATGCAATAATCGCAAACGGTGGTGTAAAAGAACCTCCAAAAAAGGTGCAAAACATTTGCGATCGGAGCCATCAAACACGGTTCAGATTTTAGTTGCGTGTGTGATCCAGGGCATACGATTCAGTCCAATGAACTATTTGCGATGTGGCGGAACAAAAGAAATGGGCAGCCTGATGAAGGTGTGTGCGATATAGAGCATACGGTTCACCCGGATGAACTGTTTGTGATTAGGCAACACAAAAGAAACGGCCAGCCAGATCAAGGTGTGTGTGATTGAGGGCATACGCTTCAGAAGGATTAACTATTTGCGATTAGGCAACAGAATCGAAACCGTTCAGCCAGATCAAAGTGTGTGCGATTGATGGCATACACTTTACATGGATGAACTGTTTGCGATTAGCCACAACAACTGAAACAGTTAGATAGATCAATGTGTGTGCGCTAGACAGGCACACACATCTATTATATATAAAAAGTATTTGACGGGTTAACCAATAAAAAGAGAAATAAGCTAGAAATTACCACAATAATTAGAATGGCTCCTGTTTGTAAGAAGATTGTACCAAAACTTGACCCAAATTGGACTAGTTTTTTACCACAACATGTTGGGTGCTATGACATAACACCATGCCAAGTTTCATGATTTTGAGGCGAGTTTTGGATTTACAGTAATTTTAAAACCAGGTTTATGTTTACTGTCGAGTCGGCACCGCCCTGGATAGGCTTTTTCCTCGTGGGTCCCAAATGATAAATCCAAATATGTGAGTACCATGCAGCTTTTCTTATTAGGAATTACAGCCCTTGGTGTGCAAGCTAAAAATAAGTTTGTGGGTGCTGGTGGGCACTAAAAACTTGTGGTTCTATAATGAACAAAGATCTCAAGGATCCCGCGAGAGTGATGTTCTTTGCCTATGTTGTGAATGCTTATAATATTTATGTCTTAATTAAAGGAATGGCAAGCCATTGGCCCAGTATGAAAGAAAATATGGGTCAAAGCCGAGTTGAAAAGAGCAACAATATCTAACTCCAGCTAACAAACAATACAATAGCACGAGGATTAATTGCTCATAGGGTTTAGACAAAATCCATATTAAACAGGACAATGACATCTAACTCAACCAAAGTTTTCGGCAGTCACAATCAAATGGATCGGTCTGATCCATAAAATCAAGATCAACGACCAGAAATTCTACTGGTCCATGATGACAAGTTGTTGTAAATAGAAGCCGAGCACGATCAGAAGCCCTTAGGTCCACATGAAACTTCTTTTTATGTTGTTCAACACCTGCAGCAGTAAGAAATTTCTTGTTGAAAAACTTAATCCTCACGGACAATAGTGCCCTCGCATTCAACATGAAGAATGTGACAAAGCTAGTGTTTGCATTGTTGGATGCATATCCTTCCAGTGTTACTATCTTGAAACGAATGTCGTGAGATCTGAGAAAATCCCGGTGCTTCTTGAACCATCGATTGGTTATACCTTTTTTCCATGTGTTAGTGCCTAAATAGAGATGAAGATTGAAAACAGTTAATGTCTAAAAAAGATTATGTTGAAAGAGTGATAGCTGAACGATTAATTATAGTACATTATATATGGGCTTTCAATGTGCGTGAAATCATCACCTTCATATACAAATTCTCCAGACATGGAAAGCATTTCAGCAAGGCAATAAAGATGTTGAGATCAAAACACCACATAGTGATATATAAGGTCTTGACAGAATCCACCACCATTGATAGGATGGACAAACGCTTCATTGAGCATAGAACATAATATTAGCACTGAAAGTGTACTCCAAGATGATACTTAACTTATGCGCACAAATGAAAAATGCAAATTACAAAAGTGTATGTGAATAATATACAATACCTCAATAGGTGTGGAGGCAAACACCATCTCGAACCATTCAAACGGATCACTAATTGCACCCAAGGTCTCCAGTTTAGGCGCAGAGACCACAGTTATTTGTGAAGGTTTATAACAACAATTAATGAGCAACCTTTGAAGTGAAGGGGCGTCTTTGATGATGAGCTCCTGTCCTTCAAAATGAATTCCAGTGCTTACAAGGTGAGACGAGTTTATTTTGAGACAAGGGATATGGATTCCTATTCCAAAAACAAGCACCAAACGCTGCAGTGCAGGGCAGCTAGAGTGGACGATGCTGTGAAGTGAGGCCACCGACAGATCAACCAACACAAGCGCAAGTTTTTTCAGCACTGGCAGTCGAAGCATTTTTACCAGATAGTCTGCTAGATGGCACCGGGTCAAGGTGGCGGTGTGGAGAGAGGAGGAAAACCATGAGATGGGCATCGGTGGTGAGGGCACAGATGCAGCTCTTGGTGGAAACCTATCGCTGTAATGGTAGAACTCAAGTTGCTGGAGTTTATTGAATTGACGGGATGTCAGCCAAGCGGCCACCGTGCAGGGTATGTCTAGCAGGTAGCATGCCGGGATGCAGATTCGTTGAACGGAGCCCCCGTGGGAGGAGATGATGGCTCCGGGGAGTTCGGAATCATCATCGACAGATAGCTGACGACAGTCGACATTAAGCGGCGCGGTGCGCCATAGAGTGCGCCACTGAGATGCGAGGACTTGTGTGCGGCAGCCATCCTTGGTGGGGAGAAGGGAGATGATCTCCCCAAGGATTCCGTCCGGGAGATCGCTGATGCAGTCCGCCGGAGATTCTACTGGTTCCTTAGGTCCAAGAGGGCGCTTTTGGCCGCACAGCCGGGTCGAAGATCTACATCCGGCGGCAGCGCTGGTCGGAGCCTCATCTATGTTCATACCAATCGGAAAGAAAAAATGGCATAACATGTAGGACATTCAAAATCAATTCCCAAGATCAGGAAGAAAAAAGGCACAAACATATACGTAGGTGACTAACCAGTTTTCCGTCAGAGTCGCAGTTGTTGCCGGAGTTGCTGTTGACCTCCGGCTCCAGCTGGGGGCCACGACGGTGTTGACGAATTCAAGGTCGTGCGGCTGCCCATGCGAGACCTCGTCGGCGGCGATGGAAACCTCTGTGGCCAGCTTGACGCGTTGTGCAGGTGCTTCACCAGCCCCGGCGTCGCCACTCCCTCCGATGGTGCGCTTCGGCGGCATCGTCATACACTCCGGAGTCCAGACGTTGGAGATCACTGTGGACCGGAGGTGCGGCCGCCTATTATGGCTGGTGGCTCAGGCGTGCAATTAATACGGACCAGTGGGAGCGAGGTAGGTTGTGGTCAAAAGTTGTCTCGCCTCCCGGTGAGCCTGCGCGGCGGACGTCTGCCATACCTACCATCATTTCACACAGCTACTCGCACGCCTCCCCGTCAATAAACACACCTGCACGCATGCCTCTCGGTATGCCTGCGCGGCGGACTACTCGCATGCATCCCGTCAACTCACGCCTGCTCGCACGACACACGGGGTGTGTGGCAGCACGTATATTTTTTGGTTTATTTTCTGCCGCTTTACTGCTTCACTCAACTGTTTGCGTTGAAGAGATGCACAAATCCTACGTTAAACATCTTGCACCCTTCCCGTTGAACCTACGCAACGGACAAGTTTTGGATTTACTAGAATTTAAAAACCAGGCATCTAAATGTTTTGCCGGCAATCAACAGTGCCCTGGCGTTTGAAATTCGTTCTCATTTCTTGCTGGGACCTAAGCATGCACATAAGGACACAGATTTGATTTTTCAACCAATTTATAGTCACTAGAGCATGGGCATGTAGTTCAAATTTGAATTATGCACATAAATGAATTGAAAATTCAGTTAATGCATAAAAATGTCCAAACGAACCCCGAAAAATCACAAAAAATCACACAACACTCCTGTTGTTCTATGTTGACACGAGAAAAAAATTTGGAAGCAATAAGAGGCAATGGATATCGTTTTGTCCCCAAAGGTGGGACGTTCCCTACCAAAAACCATCATGCTTGTTCTGAGAAGCTCCGGTTTGTGAGAAGCATATACCCAAACCTGGCCCAAATGGGATAAAGTTTGTATGACGACATGCGGGTGCCCTTCCATGATAGCATGCCAAGTTTCATGAATTTCAGACGAGTTTTGGATTTAGTTGAATTTAAAAACTAGGCATCTCAATGTTTTGCCGGCAATCAACGGTGCCATGGTGTTTGAAATTCATTCCCATTTCTTGCATTGGACCAAAGCATGCACCCAAGGGCACAGATTTGATTTTTCAACCAATTTATATGCACTGGAGCATGCGCTTGTAGTTCAAATTTGAATTATGCACATAAATGCATTGAAAACTCAGTTAATGCATAAAAATGTCCAAACAAACCCCGAAAAATCACAAAAATTCACACAACACTCCTGTTGTTCTATGTTGGCACGAGAAAAAAAATTGAAAGCGATAAGATGCAATGGATATCGTTTCGTCCCCAAAGGTGGGGCGTTCCCTACCGAAAACCATCATGCTTGTTGTGAGAAGCTCCGGTTTATGAGAAGCATATACCCAAACCTGCCCCAAATGGGACAAAATATGTACCATGGCATGCGGGTGCCCTTCCATGATAGCATGCCAAGTTTCATGAATTTCAGACGAGTTTTGGATTTAGTTGAATTTAAAAACCAGGCATCTCAATGTTTTGCTGGCAATCAATGGTGCCCTGGTGTTTGAAATTCATTCCCATTTCTTCAATGGGACCTAAGCATGCACCCAAGGACACATATTTGATTTTTCAACCAATTTATATGCACTAGAGCATGCGCATGTAGTTCAAATTTGAATTATGCACATAAATGCATTGAAAACTCAGTTAATGAATAAGAATGTCCAAACGAACCCCAAAAATCACAAAAATCCACACAACACTCCTGTTGTTCTATGTTGGCACGAGAAAAAAAATTGAAAGCAATAAGAGGCAATGGATATCGTTTCGTCCACAAAGGTGGGACATTCCCTACCGAAAACCATCATGCTTATTGTGAGAAGCTCCGGTTTGTAAGAATCATATACCCAAACCTACCCCAAATGGGACAAAATTTGTACCACGGCATGTTGATGCCGCTCAATGATGGCTGTAACGCGCACGATGCGGCTATATCTCCCACGTGTCGAGGCACGACTTAGAGGCATAACCGTATTGTGGTTTTGTCGCAAGAAGGGTCATCTTCACACAATCCCATGTAATGAACAAGAATGGGATAAAGAGTTGGCTTACAATCGCCACTTCACACAATACATAAATATAATTCATACATCATCCAAAATACACACATAGACCGTCTACGGTCAAGATCCAAATGAAAATAAGATAACCCCAAATGCTAGATCCCCGATCGTCCCAACTGGGCTCCACTACTGATCATCGGGAAAAGACACATAGTAAAGACCATGTTCCTCATCGAACTCCCACTTGAGGTCGATCCCATCATCTGCACTGGCATCGTCGGCACCTGCAACTGTTTTGGTAGAATCTGCGAGTCACGAAGACTCAGCAATCTCACACCCGCGAGATCAAGACTATTTAAGCTTATAGGAAAGGATGGTGTAATGAGGTGGAGCTGCGGCGGCAATAAGCATATATGGTGGCTAACATACGCAAAAGAGAGCGAGAAGAGAAGCAACGGAACGGTCGTCATCTAGTAATGACCAAGAAGTGATCCTGAACTCCTACTTACGTCATTCATAACTCAAACCGTGTTCACTTCCCGGACTCCGCCGAGAAGAGACCATCACGGCTACACACACAGTTGATGTATTATAATTAACTCAAGTGACAAGTTCTCTACAACTGGACATTAACAAATTCCCATCTGCCTCATAACCGCGGGCACGGCTTTCGAAAGATAATACCCCGCAGGGGTGTCCCAACTTAGCCCATCATAAGCTCTCGCGGTCAACGAAGGATAAACCTTCTCCCGGAAAGACCCGATCAGTCTCGGAATCCCGGTTTACAAGGCATTTCGACAATGGTAAAACAAGACCAGCAAAGCCACCCGAATGTGCCGACAAATCCCGATAGGAGCTGCACATATCTCGTTCTCAGGGCACAACGGATGAGCGAAGCGTACAGGTACCAACATAACCCAAATTGCCAAGGGACGGTCCCGCACGGTGCTCTAGTTTGGACCAGCACTCAGAGGAACACTGGCCCGGGGGTTAAAATAAGATGACCCTCGGGCTCGCGAAACCCGGGGGAAAAGGCTTAGGTGGCAAATGGTAAAACCAAAGTTGGGCCTTGCTGGAGGAGTTTTATTCAAGGCGAACTGTCAAGGGGGTCCCATAAATCACCCAACCGCGTAAGGAACGCAAACTCAAGGAACATAATACCGGTATGACAGAAACTAGGGGGGCAAGAGTGGAACAAAACACCAGGCATAAGGCCGAGCCTTCCATCCTTTACCACAATATATAGATGCATTAATTAAATAAGAGATATTGTGATATCCCAACATATCCATGTTCCGACATGGAACAAACTTCATCTTCACCTGCAACTAGCAACGCTATAAGAAGGGCTGAGCAAAAGTGGTAACTTAGCCAAACAACAGTTTGCTAGGAAAAGATGGTTAGAGGCTGACATGGCAATATGGGAGGCATGATAAAGCAAGTGATAGGTAGCGCAGCATGGCAATAGAGCAAACAACTAGCAAAGCAAAGATAGAAGTGATTTCGAGAGGTGGTCATCTTGCCTGCAAGGTTCTCAGAGTCGTCGAAAGCTTGATCCTCGTAAGCGTACTCAACAGGTTCCTCGTTCACGAACTCGTCTCCCGGCTCTACCCAAGACAAGAACATAAGCAACGGAACCACAATCAATCACGAGAAAATGCGCAAGCAACATGATGCAAAACATGTATGATATGCGAGATATGATATGCGATGCATATGCGTGCTCCGGAAGGAAAAAGATGAACAAGGCAGTAACTTGGCAAACCAAGCATGCCACTGGAAAGATGAGATGATTTCGGTTGAAATCGATATAAAGATGACCGGAAACGGATGCACGGTTTGCAAATGGCAAGCAAAACAAGAATGACACGAATCTGCGATTAACAGCATGATAGCACTTAAAATGCAACAAGTAACAATGCTATAGCACTCCAACATAGCAACAAAGCATATGGAAGAAATCTACAGGAGATGCTTGACAAACGATGAACACTGAGCTACGGCTAGATCATAATATAACAAGCTCAAACAAGGATGGCAAAAGTGCAAAAGATAACAGGTTCACAGACTTGGTGAAATTACTGGACATGGCAGAAAACAGCATCAGGTAGCAATGTTCAGAGCATGAAATCAACATGCTACAGGAACTTAACATGGCAAAATAAGGAATCGCAGTATTCTACTAAATGCATATGACAAAAGTCCCTTACTAACTATAAGCCAAAAAGGACCATAAGATATGATGGTAACCATGTAAACATAGCACGTTTCATTAACAGGTTTCAGACTTAGCAGAAAACAGAGCATGGCAGAAACAATAATATGAGGGCATCTTGGTGAGCTTGATGCACTCACCACAAGGCAATTCATGACAAAACTAGGATACCTACAGCAAGATGGAATGTTTATGAAGCTATCAAAGCCAAGAACAAAAGCATATCATGTATGGATCAACTACAACAAGCTTGGCAAAAATGAATATCATGTTAAGAATCTGCCAGAAATATTTTATAGCAAAAGTAGAGCAAGATTGAGTCATGCTATGGCACTCCATAATTGCAAACAAAGGCAGGAATGGATTAACTACAACAACATCTACAAAAAATCCTTACTGAACATCACTAAAATATGCATGGATCTCTCTGTAGCATCAAGTTTACATGGCAACAAAATAACAGCAGACAAGGACTTAGAGAAATCACTAAGTCCCTGAAATCAGAAACATTACGGGGCCTAGTTTGCATGCTTGTGCTAGTCACCACAGAGATCACAAAAATACATGGCATACACCACTGGAAAGATGGCATGGCATAAAACAAAACACATGTAGAGCACATGCCCATAAGACGCACAAATTAAATGCAACAAAAATAACAAATCTCCAAGTTCTGCTAAGAACCAGCAGATAACAGCAACTAGCACTCTTGCACCAGAGATTTGTACCTCAAGATGGCCTCTAATGAACATGGTGCAATTGAACAAAATGTAGAGCATCATGAGACGAACATTTCGATATATTACATGCTTGAAACGGAACTATATGCAGAGAGTTATGATGCTATGAACAAGAGCACATATTGTAAATAAAATGACTTGGAGAAAATCTCGGGGTTCGGGAAAAGTCAACGCACGGGTCAAACCAGATCCGATCGAGCCCGGGCTCGTCGCCGGCGACGGGAGAGGAGGAGGAGACGGCGGTAGAGGGCGACGCCGGCCGGGGAC
Source organism: Triticum aestivum (assembly GCF_018294505.1). Taxonomy (NCBI): domain Eukaryota; kingdom Viridiplantae; phylum Streptophyta; class Magnoliopsida; order Poales; family Poaceae; genus Triticum; species Triticum aestivum. The sequence goes on along the minus strand of NC_057799.1, from coordinate 271,187,402 downwards.
GGCGGGGCCACGGTGAGAGGAGGCGACGGCGGCGGCGGCGGAGGAGGGCGGCGCCGGCCGGGGCAGCGCACGGAGGCGGGGCCGGCGCTGGCGGCCGGTGGCGACGGCGGCGGCGACCGGGCTCGGCGGACGGCGGCGAGGCGGGGGAGAGGCACGGCGGCGCGGGCGGAGGCGCGGCGAGGCGGCGGAGACGCAGGCTCGCGCGGGCCCTCCCTGGGCTCCGCGGGCCGGCGCGGTACGGGCGGCGGCGGGCCACGTGGCGCAGCGGGATTCATCGGGGACGGCGGCGCGGACATGTCCGGCGGCGGGGTATTGGTCCGGGCGCGAGGTGGAAGAAGGGTAGGGTTTGGACTGCGGATGTATTTCGGGAGAGGTGCAAATATATAGCTAGAGGGAGTTAGGAGAGTCCAAATGAGGTGCGGTTTTCGCCCACACGATCGTGATCGAGCGACCTAGAGCATGGAAGAGAGTTTGGTGGGTTTTGGTCTGTTTAGAGAGGGGGTTTTGCTGGAACACACAGAAGGCATCTGCGGTTACCCGGTTAACCGTTGGAGTACCAAACGACCTCCAAATGGAACGAAACTTGACCGGTGGTCTACCGGTGGTATACTAGGGCCACTTAACAAGCCTCGGTCCATTCCAAGAACACTTGACACCCGCTCACGAAAAAAAACAAGAGGGGTGCGCCGGAGGAGATGGGAGCGCCGGATTGCAAAACGGACAACGGGGAAAATGCTCGGATGCATGAGACGAACACGTGTGCAAATGCAATGCCCATGATGACTTGATATGAAATGCAAGACATGAACAAAATGCAAAACGAAAGACAAAACCCGACCACGGAGGGAATATCATAACACATAGCCGAAAATGGCAAGAGTTTGAGTTACAAATATGGAAAGTTACATCCGGGGTGTTACAACACTCCACCACTACGAGAGGATCTCGTCCCGAGATCTAGGACTGAAAGAATTCCGGATATTCGGAACGGAGGTGGTCCTCGCTTTCCCAGGTGGCTTCCCGGTCGGAATGGTGCGACCACTTCACTTTCAGGAATTTGATTGACTTGTTGCGAGTCTTGCGCTCAGTTTCTTCAAGAATAGCAACGGGGTGCTCATGATAAGACAAATCTTCTTGGAGGTCAATCTCTTCGAAGTTGATAGTGCGCTCAGGCGTCTTGAAGCACTTGCGGAGCTGTGACACGTGGAACACATCGTGCACGTTCGCGAAGTTGGAAGGAAGCTCAAGTTGATAGGCGAGGTCGCCTCTTTTGCCAATGATCTTGAAAGGACCCACGTATCTAGGGGCAAGCTTCCCTTTGATACCGAAGCGACGAGTGCCTTTCATTGGAGAGACGCGGAGGTAGACATGGTCTCCGATCTCGAAAGCCCCATCACGGTGCTTACTATCATAGTAACTCTTCTAGCGCGATTGCGCGGCTTTGAGATTATCACGGATGACTTTACACATTTCTTCAGCTTCTGTGATTAAGTCATTGCCAAGAAGTTGGCGTTCACCAGTCTCTGACCAATTGAGAGGAGTACGACACTTTCTGCCATAGAGAATCTCGAATGGGGCCTTGCCCGAACTTGCTTGGAAGCTGTTGTTGTAGGAGAATTCGGCATATGGAAGACAATCTTCCCATTTCATGCCAAAGGAAATGACACAAGCCCTGAGCATATCTTCAAGAATTTGATTGACTCGCTCGACTTGGCCACTAGTTTGAGGATGGAAAGCTGTGCTGAAGCGAATGTTTGTGCCCATGGCCTTCTGGAAGGAGTCCCAGAACTTAGAGGTGAAGATGCTTCCACGATCTAAAGATATCAATTGTGGAATGCCGTGTAAGGAGACAATTCTGGAGGTGTATAGCTCTGCCAACTGAGCTGCTGTGATAGACTCTTTGATTGGAAGGAAATGAGCCACTTTAGAAATCTTGTTGATGACAACGAAGATAGCATCATTTCCACGCTTGGACTTTGGAAATCCAGTCACGAAGTCCATTTCGATATGATCAAACTTCCATTCTGGGATAGCAATAGGTTGGAGGAGACCAGCTGGTCGTTGGTGTTCTGCTTTCACTCTTCGACAGACATCACATTCATTCACGAATTGAGCAATTTCTCGCTTCATTCGAGTCCACCAATACGACTGCTTGAGGTCATGGTACATCTTCGTACTTCTAGGATGAATGGAAAAAAGAGAATTGTGCGCCTCATTCATTATGACTTTCCTTAGATCACCTTTAGGAACCACAATCCGGTCCTCGAAGAATAAAGTGTCTCAGTCATCAATGCGATAGCACTTATATTTGAAAAGACCCTTGTCAATACCACGTTTCACCTTCTTCACCATGGTATCCAGGAGTTGTGCCTCACAAATTTGATCTTCCAAAGTAGGAGAGACTAAGAGGTTGGCAAGAAAGCCTTGAGGAACAACTTGGAGATTCAGCTTGCGGAAAGCTTCACAAAGATCCGGTTGGAATGGCTTGAGGATTAAGCTGTTGCAATAAGCCTTCCTGCTCAAAGCATCTGCAATGACATTGGCCTTGCCTGGAGTATATTCAATACTCGGATTGTACTCTTGAATCATTTCGACCCATCGAGTCTGCCTGAGGTTGAGGTTGGGCTGAGTGAAGATGTACTTGAGACTCTTGTGATTGGTGAAAATGTCCACTTTTCTTCCCAACAAGAGATGTCTCCATGTTATTAATGCATGGACAACTGCCGCCAACTCAAGATCGTGAGTGGGGTAGTTCTTTTCGCTGGGCTTCAACTGACGAGAGGTATAGGCCACAACTTTCTTCTCTTGCATTAACACAGCACCGAGACCTTGAAGAGAAGCATCACAGAAAACTTCGAATGGCTTGGATTCGTCAGGAGGAGTCAAGACAGGAGCTGTGACAAGTTTCTCTTTGAGAGTGTTGAAAGAAACGTCACACTCAGGAGTCCGAACATACTTCACATGCTTCTGGAGGAGGTTGGAAAGAGGCTTTGCAATCTTGGAGAAATTCTCAACGAATCTTCGGCAATAGCTTGCAAGACCAAGAAAACTGCGGAGCTGCTTGACATTCTGAGGAGGTTCCCAATTCACAATTGCGGACACCTTCTCGGGGTTAACAGCGATACCCTTGGCAGAGATGATGTGACCAAGGAAAAGAACTTCATCAAGCCAAAACTCACATTTTGAAAACTTCGCATAGAATTGATACTCTCTGAGCTTGTCGAGCACCAATCGCAAATGTTTGGCATGATCCTTCTTATTCTTGGAGAAGGCCAAGATATCATTGAGATACACCAGAACGAATTCATTGGTATAGGGGTTGAAGATGAAATTCATCATCCGAGAGAATACTGGAGGAGCATTGACAAGGCCGAAAGACACGACAGTATATTCATAAGAACCAAAACTTGTTCTGAATGCTGTCTTGGGAATATCTTCTTCACGAATGCGATCCGGATTCTGACGCGTTGGCGGAGCCATCCTGAAGAGGGTGACATCCATTAGCATCTTAATAGACAAATAGATAAGTAGAATCAACGGATAGAAATTGCAACATATAGTCTTCACAATAAACATTCGAACGAGGATGAACGAATGAATTCCATAGTAAATCATCACACTTCCATAAGTTGAGAATCCACTTAGAAAAAGATATGGAATCAACATTTGATTTCGAAGCAACTGGAATACCACAAATGAAAACAAAACAAAGTATTGGCTTGCAGAATAAGCCGGAACAAACATATGATAGAAATTTCGTCCGAAGTTTTCGTGGTGGGGCCCACACGGGCTCGATCGTACAGCACCATCATGTACAAGGCTGTGCACATGACATACGAAGCGTCCCCGAGACGGCATAGCCAAGGACTCTTTAAGACACTACGAGACCACTGTAAAACCAACCGTGTACAGGCGGACCACTAGACGTCGAACCCCAATCTTATATCATGCGTCTGTCGGAAAGATATCCTAAGGCTACTTGAATTCCCACTTATAAACTCCCGAAACTTTCTGGTTATGCAATCTGGTGTTGGGGATACAGGGGACACAAAATATATCACCCAAACTAACAATACCTAGATCCAGCTGTATCCATCCGTCAACACATAACCAAGAAACCTTCGGAAATCGTGTACCTCAACCTTCGAAAAGCATCCGTTATACAAGTTATGGCAATACTCCCGAACTCCCGCCCCAGTACTGGGTGGCGTCGAGGTGATCTCACCAACAACTGCATAAAAGAGATTTCGATGTCGGCGAAACTCAGGTATTCCAGAACTGCAACGATAAAATTGTGACGACAACACCTCGGAGCTCAACTCCCCGGGACACTGCCACAACCCCTAAATGTCAGGAGGCACCAAGAACAATGTTCTCGTCACAAAACCATCGGAACGATTCCAAGATACCCGCGTGATCCTAAAAAAAATTTTAGTGAAATTTGAGGAGAGAAGAGTCAAAACTTCTACGTCAGGAGACCTCACGAGAGCGACGAAGGGACTGAGGAGTAAAAAGAATCCTACTCTCCGATATATATAATCCTAAGACTCAAAAAAATTTTGCTCTAGACTCAACAACGCCAGCGATTCGATCAAGCAGGGGGCTCCTAAGTCGGGGATGGCTCTGATTACCAACTTGTAACGCCCAATACGGCTATATCTCCCACGTGTCGAGGCACGACTTAGAGGCATAACCGCATTGTGGTTTTGTCGCAAGAAGGGTCATCTTCACACAATCCCATGTAATGAACAAGAATGGGATAAAGAGTTGGCTTACAATCGCCACTTCACACAATACATGAATATAATTCATACATCATCCAAAATACACACATAGACCGTCTACGGTCAAGATCCAAATGAAAATAAGATAACCCCAAATGCTAGATCCCCGATCGTCCCAACTGGGCTCCACTACTGATCATCGGGAAAAGACACATAGTAACGACCACGCTCCTCATCGAACTCCCACTTGAGGTCGATCCCATCATCTGCACTGGCATCGTCGGCACCTGCAACTGTTTTGGTAGAATCTGTGAGTCACGAAGACTCAGCAATCTCACACCCACGAGATCAAGACTATTTAAGCTTATAGGAAAGGATGGTGTAATGAGGTGGAGCTACGGCGGCAATAAGCATATATGGTGGCTAACATACGCAAAAGAGAGCGAGAAGAGAAGCAACGGAATGGTCGTCATCTAGTAATGACCAAGAAGTGATCCTAAACTCCTACTTACGTCATTCATAACTCAAACCGTGTTCACTTCCCGGACTCCGCCGAGAAGAGACCATCACGGCTACACACACAGTTGATGTATTTTAATTAAGTTAAGTGACAAGTTCTCTACAACCGGACATTAACAAATTCCCATCTGCCTCATAACCGCGGGCACGGCTTTCGAAAGATAATACCCTGCAGGGGTGTCCCAACTTAGCCCATCATAAGCTCTTGCGGTCAACGAAGGATAAACCTTCTCCCGGAAAGACCCGATCAGTCTCGGAATCTCGGTTTACAAGACATTTTGACAATGGTAAAACAAGACCAGCAAAGCCACCCGAATGTGCCGACAAATCCCGATATGAGCTGCACATATCTCGTTCTCAGGGCACAACGGATGAGCGAAGCGTACAGGTACCAACATAACCCAAGTTGCCAAGGGACGGTCCCGCGCGGTGCTCTAGTTTGGACCAGCACTCAGAGGACACTGGCCCGGGGGTTAAAATAAGATGACCCTTGGGCTCGCGAAAACCGGGGTAAAAGGCTTAGGTGGCAAATGGTAAAACCAAAGTTGGGCCTTGCTGGAGGAGTTTTATTCAAGGCGAACTGTCAAGGGGGTCCCATAAATCACCCAACCGCGTAAGGAACGCAAACTCAAGGAACATAATACCGGTATGACAGAAACTAGGGGGGCAAGAGTGGAACAGAACACCAGGCATAAGGCCGAGCCTTCCACCCTTTACCACAATATATAGATGCATTAATTAAATAAGAGATATTGTGATATCCCAACATATCCATGTTCCGACATGGAACAAACTTCATCTTCACCTGCAACTAGCAATGCTATAAGAAGAGCTGAGCAAAAGCGGTAACTTAGCCAAACAACGGTTTGCTAGGAAAAGATGGTTAGAGGCTGACATGGCAATATGGGAGGCATGATAAAGCAAGTGATAGGTAGCGCAGCATGGCAATAGAGCAAACAACTAGCAAAGCAAAGATAGAAGTGATTTCGAGGGGTGGTCATCTTGCCTGCAAGGTTCTCAGAGTTGTCGAAAGCTTGATCCTCGTAAGCGTACTCAACAGGTTCCTCGTTCACGAACTCGTCTCCCGGCTCTACCCAAGACAAGAACATAAGCAACGGAACCACAATCAATCACGAGAAAATGCACAAGCAACATGATGCAAAACATGTATGATATGCGAGATATGATATGCGATGCATATGCGTGCTTCGGAAGGAAAAGGATGAACAAGGCAGTAACTTGGCAAACCAAGCATTCCACTGGAAAGATGAGATGATTTCGGTTGAAATCGATATAAAGATGACCGGAAACGGATGCACGGTTTGCAAATGGCAAGCAAAACAAGAATGACACGAATCTGCGATTAACAGCATGATAGCACTTAAATGCAACAAGTAACAATGCTATAGCACTCCAACATAGCAACAAAGCCTATGGCAGCAATCTACAGGAGATGCTCGACAAACGATGAACACTGAGCTACGGCTAGATCACAACATAACAAGCTCAAACAAGCATGGCAAAAGTGCAAAAGATAACAGGATCACAGACTTGGTGAAATTACTGGACATGGCAGAAAACAGCATCAGGTAGCAATGTTCAGAGCACGAAATCAACATGCTAAAGGAAATTAACATGGCAAAGCAAGGCATGTCAGTATTCTACTAAATGCATATGACAAAAGTCCCTTACTGACCATAATCCAAAACTGACAAGAAGATATGATGGTAACCATGTAAACATAGCACGTTTCGTTAACAGGTTTCAGACTTGGCAGAAAACAGAGCATGGCAGAAACAATAATATGAGGGCATCTTGGTGAGCTTGATGCACTCACCACAAAGAAATGCATGACAAAACTATCATACCTACAGCAATATGGAATGTTTATAAAGCTATCCAAGGCAAGAACAAAAGCATAGCATGTATGGATCAACTACAACAAGCTTGGCAAAAATGAATATCATGTTAAGAATCTGCCAGAAATATTTTATAGCAAAAGTAGAGCAAGATTGAGTCATGCTATGGCACACCATAATTGCAAAAAAAGCAAGGAATGGATCAATTACAATAATATCTACAAAACATTTTTACTAAACATCACCAAAATATGCATGGATCTCTCTGTCGCATCAAGTTTACATGGCAACAAAATAACAGCAGACAAGGACTTAGAGAAATCACTGTGTCCCTGTAAACAGAAACATTACGGGGCCTAGTTTGCATGCTTGTGCTAGGCACCACAGAGATCACAAAACTACATGGCATACACCACTAGAAAGATGGCATGGCATAAAACAAAACACATGTAGAGCTCATGCCCATAAGATGCACAGATTAAATGCAACAAAAATAACAAATCTCCAAGTTCTGCTAAGAACCAGCAGATAACAGCAACTAGCACTATTGCACCAGAGATTTGGGCATCAAGATGGCCTCTAATGAACATGGTGCAATTGAACAAAATGTAGAGCATCATGAGGCGAACATTTTGATATATTACACATGCAAAACAAAGCTATATGCGGAGAGTTATGATGCTATGAACAGGGGCACATATTGTAAATAAATGACTTGAAGAAAATCTCGGGGGTTCGGGAAAAGTCAACGCACGTGTCAAACCAGATCCGATCGATCCCGGGCTCGTCGCCGGCGACGGGAGAGGAGGAGGAGACGGCGGTGGAGGGCGGCGCCGGGCGGGGCCACGGCGAGAGGAGGCGACGGCGGCGGCGGCGAAGGAGGGCGGCGCCGGCCGGGGCAGCACGCGGAGGCGGGGCCGGCGCTGGCGGCGGCGGCGGCCGGTGGCGACGGCGGCGGAGGCCGGGCTCGGCGGACGGCGGCGAGGCGGGGGAGAGGCACGGCGGCGCGGACGGAGGCGAGGCGGCGGAGACGCGGGCTCGCGCGGGCCCTCCCTGGGCTCCGCGGGCCGGCGCGGTACGGGCGGCGACGGGCCACGTGGCGCATCGGGATTCGTTGGGGACGGTGGCGCCGACACGTCCGGCGGGGGGGTATTGGTCCGGGCGCGAGGTGGAAGAAGGGTAGGGTTTGGACTGCGGATGTATTTCGGGAGAGGTGCAAATATATAGCTAGAGGGAGCTAGGAGAGTCCAAATGAGGTGCGGTTTTCGCCCACACGATCGTGATCGAGCGACCTACAGCATGGAAGAGAGTTTGGTGCTTTTTGGGCTGTTTAGAGAGGGGTTTTTGCTGGAACACATAGAAGGCATCTGCGGTTACCCGGTTAACCGTTGGAGTACCAAACGACCTCCAAATGGAACGAAACTTGACCGGTGGTATACTAAGGCCACTTGACAAGCCTCGGTCCATTCCGAGAACGTTTGACACCCGCTCACGAAATAAAACAAGAGGGGTGCGCCGGAGGAGATGGGAGCGCCGGATTGCAAAACAGACAACGGGGAAAATGCTCGGATGCATGAGACAAACACGTGTGCAAATGCAATGCCCATGATGACATGATATGAAATGCAAGACATGAACAAAATGCAAAACGAAAGACAAAACTCGACCACGGAGGGAATATCATAACACATAGCCGAAAATGGCAAGAGTTTGAGTTACAAATATGGAAAATTACATCCGGGGTGTTACAACAGCATGCCAAGTTTCATGAATTTTAGAAGAGTTTTGGATTTACTATAATTTAAAAACCAGGCATCTCAATGTTTTGCTGGCAACCAACGGTGCCCTGGTGTTTTAAATTCATTCACATTTCTTGCATGGGACCTAAGCATGCACCCAAGGACACAGATTTGATTTTTCAACCAATTTATATGCACTGGAGCATGCGCATGTAGTTCAAATTTGAATTATGCACATAAATGCATTGAAAACTCAGTTAATGCGTAAAAATGTCCAAACGAACCCCGAAAAATCACAATAATTCACACAAAACTCCTGTTGTTCTATGTTGACACGAGAAAAAAACTTGAAAGCAATAAGAGGCAATGGATATCATTTCGTCCCCAAAGGTGGGACGCTCCCTACCGAAAACCATCATGCTTGTTGTGAGAGGCTACGGTTTGTGAGAAGCATATACCCAAACCTGCCTCAAATGGGACAAAATTTGTACCACGGCATGTCGATGCCGCTCCATGATAGCATGCCGAGTTTCATGAATTTCAGACGAGTTTTGGGTTTAATAGAATTTTAAAACCAGGCATCTCAATGTTTTGCTGACAATCAACGGTGCCATGGTGTTTGAAATTCATTCCCATTTCTTGCATGGGACCTAAGCATGCACCCAAGGACACATATTTGATTTTTCAACCAATTTATATGCACTCAAGCATGCACATGTAGTTCAAATTTGAATTATGCACATAAATGCATTGAAAACTCAGTTACTGCATAAAAATGCCCAAAGGAACCCCAAAAAATCACAAAAATTCACACAACACTCCTGTTGTTCTATGTTGACACGAGAAAAAAAGTTGAAAGCAATAAGAGGCAATGGATATCGTTTCGTCCCCAAAGGTGGGACGTTCCCTACCAAAAACCATCATGCTTGTTGTGAGAAGCTCCGGTTTGTGAGAAGCATACACCCAAACCTGTCCCAAATGGGACAAAATTTGTACCACGGCATGTTGATAATGCTCCATGATAGCATGCCAAGTTTCATGAATTTCAGACGAGTTTTGGATTTACTAGAATTTAAAAACCAGGCATCTCAATGTTTTGCCGGCAATCAACGGTGCCATGGTGTTTGAAATTCATTCCCATTTCTTGCATGGGACCTAAGCATGCACCCAAGGGCAAAGATTTGATTTTTCAACGAATTTATATGCACTGGAGCATTTGGATGTAGTTCGAATTTGAATTATGCACATAAATGCATTGAGAACTCACTTAATGCATAAAAATGTCCAAACGAACCATAAATAATTCCAATTCTTTTATGATCGCTGCAGATAAAAGGTCTAGCAATTCAACCACCATCCATGGCCGCTGTGACCCCATTATGTAATTCAAGTCAAGACCAAAAATCAAGTAGATCCCACACAGTTTATTATAACCAACTGTGTGAGATGCAGCACAAAATATCTTCGGACCGTGTCTGGATAAGGGACCGTGTCTGACGACAGTTTGCGCGCTAGTTTTTTGGCTGAAGCGATTCCAAATTTTTGGCTTCCGTGGAAATATCTACCTCCCTGCCCCCTCCCCCTTACCAAAAGCCATATTTCCCCCCTTTCCACCTTCCTTTCCAAGCTGAAACCTTTCACTCCCTGCTTGCAGCACCGCCGCCTCCTCGCCGGCGACCCTCCTTCACGCTGCTCGGCCTCGCCTATCTAGGCAGGTAATCCACACCCGACCCCCATCATCCTCCTCCTTCCACATCCCACATGCCCCGACCTCCGGCGCGAGCGCGACACCTTCCACCCAAATCACCGACCCGTCCACCAAATAAGCGCCGGCCTAAGCCATGGTGCACGTAGTATATCCAGGACCTTAAGGAGCATTTGGCAGCGGAGAAGCAACCGTCGAGGCCACCGTTGACGCCTCGCGCGCCGATGCCGCGACGCGGTTGGCTGCTTTAAACGACAGTTCATGGCGTTTTCTCGAGGCCACCGTCGGTGCCTTCGACGAAGACTATGAGGTGTTTTCTCAGCGTGCACGTGCTTACCTCATCTCGAGAGCCAGCAGGTTGGTTCCCGGAGCGGCTAAGGAAACTCACCACTACAACGAGGGCACCCACGATGCGGATGCCTCGCCCTCTTCCATGTCCAAGGAGCCAATCGTCATCCATATCTCCAACAATGAGGAGTAGCTTGTCTTATTAGCTCACTATAAGGACCCATGTTCAGTTTGCTAGCTACTGCCTTTTCTTAACAAATTCTAGTGAATTGTGCTATCTACTTTCACCATGCAATCTTCTGCTATAGTGTATATGTTCTATATGTCTGTGACGCCCGGGTAATCAAGCTACAGTAACCCTCTGGTAATGATGCCATGTCACCTCGATTACTATTGATAATCTCGCGTTAGTTCACAACAGATCCAAATTCAAATTTGAATTAAAGTCAAAACAATTAAAGTTTTCAAAAGTCAAAACTAAATTGTTCCTAATGTGTCAAATAATCCATAATAAATGTTGGTGAAGAAATCATCTTTTAATAAAATACTTAAATGCACTAAATAAACTAAAACAATGATAAAACAATTATCTAAAATGCTTTTAAAGTAATAAGCAAATGCAAAATACTTTATTTAAAGTGCCAAAATATTTGGGGCTCTGACCTAATTAATAACACCAAATTAGTTGTCGCTTTTAAATTTTATAAAACTAAAATAAAAGAAAACAGAAAAGAAATATAATAAAAAATCAGAACAAACAAAAAAAGGAAAAGACCCCCCCCCCCCTCGCTGGGCCTCGGCCCAGCTGGCCATTGGGCTAGCCAGGCCGGCCTGGCCCGCGCACCCATAACCCCCGTCCAAACCCTAACCCACGTCGCCCGTAACCCCCACTCGTCCCCCGATCCACCTCATCTCCCCACCCTGCCCTGAGTGGATCTGGATCGGGGGCAACCGATGCCCCCGACCCCGCCCGCCGCCCGCCCTGCCGCGCCTCCGTCCTCCTCTGCGGCGTCACCTCGCCGGCGCCGCTTAACCGCCGGATCGCCCCGTCTTCCCCGCCTCTGCTTCGCCAGCGCCGCCGAACGTCCTCCCCAACCCACTCCCTGCGGGTCTTCACCACGCCTCGCCGCCGCAGCCCGGAGCGCCTCCGCCTCGACCCCGTCGCCGCCAGCTCTCCCCCGTCGACGATCTGCCTTGCCGGACCACCCCGAGCTCGCTGCCATCCTCGCCCGGCCCCTGTGAGCCGCCGCCTCCCATCTTCCCTCTCTACTTCCGCATGCCGCGCGCAGCTCCTCGTGCCCGCTCGACCTCGTCGCTCGTGGCTGGCCTCGCCCAATCCCGCACCGGCCGTGCCCAGCCGCCCCGGCATGCCCGCGCCTCACCGGCGTTGCTCCTGTCCGGGGCCGCACCCTGCTCCCCCTCGGCGCGTCGTGCACCTCATGTAAGTGGCGCCCACCGCTCGTTTGGTCGCCGGAGAGCGTCTCCGGTGGGCCACCGTTGCCTCTGCTGGTCGCCGGCGTGCACTAGCACATGCATGCGTTAGAATCTGGCTAGTGTCTTGTGACGCGTGGGCCCGGGTCAATAACTGTTTAGTTAAGCACTAATCCAGCCGCTAACTCCCACTGAAATCGAACCCCACCGTCCTAATTAACATCACTGGGGTTAATTAAAAGTTTGATAAATAGATCACTCAATGACAAATGGGGTCCGCTGCTTAGTGTAAATGTTAAATCAGTGTAAAATTACCAAGAGAATGACATGCGGGCCCCCCGTACACTGTTCGCGGTTTGACCAGTCAACGGTCCAGTCAAATGTTGACTGGACAGTTGACCAGAGCCCCACCGGTCAGCCTCTGTGCTGTTCTGCTGGGTACCTTTTCGAGTACACCTAGCAAATTACTTTTAAAATATTTTGAATTAAATAATTTAAACAACTTATAGAAAATTGATTAAAACTTTGATAATTAATATTAAATAATCCGTAACTCGGATGGGAAAACTTTGTACATGAAAGTTGCTCAGAACGACGAGACGAATCCGGATACGCAGCCCGTTCGTCCGCCACACATCCCTGGCATAGCGAACACGCAACTTTCCCCCTCCGATTCACCTGTCCGAAAACGCGAAACACCGGGGATACTTTCCCGGTTGTTTTCCCCCTTCGTAGGTATCACCTCTTACCGCGTTAGGTCACCCCTAGCACCGCGTATCACCATGTTATGCTTTGTGTTGCTTTGATTGCTCTGTTATTTATTATGTTACTTCTTTCCGGTAGACCCCGAGACTGCAGGCGACCACCAGTTCGACTACGGTGTTGACGACCCTTCCTTCTTGCCAGAGCAACCAGGCAAGCCCCCCCTTGATCACCAGATATCGCCTATTCTTCTCTATACTGCTTGCATTAGAGTAGTGTAGCATGTTACTGATTTCGGTTAATCCTATTCTGTTGCATAGCCTGTCATTGTTGCTACAGTTGTTACCCTTACCTGCTATCCTACTGCTTAGTATAGGATGCTAGTGTTCCATCAGTGGCCCTACACTCTTGTCCGTCTGCCATGCTATACTACTGGGCCGTGATCACTTCAGGAGGTGATCACGGGTATATACTATATACTTAATATACATGACACATGTGGTGACTAAAGTCGGGTCAGCTCGTTGAGTACCCGCAAGTGGTTCTGATGAGGGGGCTGAAAGGACAAGTGGCACCATCCCGGTAGAGGTAGGCCTGGGTTCCTGACGGCCCCCGACTGTTACTTTGTGGCGGAGCGACAGGGCAGGTTGAGACCACCTAGGAGAGAGCTGGGCCTGGCCCTGGTCGGTGTTCGCGGATACTTAACACGCTTAATGAGATCTTGGTATTTGATCTGAGTCTGGACATTTGGTCTATACGCACTAACCAACTACGCGGGAACAGTTATGGGCACTCGGCGTCGTGGTATCAGCCGAAGCTCTTTTTGACGTCAGCGACGGAGCGGCGCGCGCCGGATTGGACTGGAACGCCTGCTAGGCTAGGTCTGCTTCCGGCCGCCCTCGCAATGTGCAGGTGTGCAATGGGCGATGGGCCCAGACCCCTGCGCGCATAGGATTTAGACCGGCGTGCTGACCTCTCTGTTGAGCCTAGGTGGGGCTGTGACGTGTTGATCTTCCGAGGCCGGGCATGACCCAGGAAAGTGTGTCCGGCCAAATGGGATCGAGCGTGTTGGGTTATGTGGTGCACCCCTGCAGGGAAGTTTATCTATTCGAATAGTCGTGTCCCTCGGTAAAAGGACGACCCGGAGTTGTACCTTGACCTTATGACAACTAGAACTGGATACTTAATAAAATACACCCTTCCAAGTGCCAGATATAACCCGGTGATCGCTCTCTAACAGGGCGACGAGGAGGGGATCGCCGGGTAGGATTATGCTATGCGATGCTACTTGGTGAACTTACCATCTACTCTCTTCTACATGCTGCAAGATGGAGGTGGCCAGAAGCGTAGTCTTCGACAGGATTAGCTATCCCCCTCTTATTCTGGCATTCTGCAGTTCAGTCCACCGATATGGCCCTTTACACATATACCCATGCATATGTAGTGTAGCTCCTTGCTTGCGACTACTTTGGATGAGTACTCACGGTTGCTTTTCTCCCTCTTTTCGCCCTTTCCATTCTACCTGGTTGACGCAACCAGATGCTGGAGCCCAGGAGCCAGACGCCACCGTCGACGACGACTCCTACTACACCGAAGGTGCCTACTACTACGTGCAGGCCGCTGACGACGACCAGGAGTAGTTAAGAGGATCCCAGGCAGGAGGCCTTGCCTTTTCGATCATTGCTACTTTTGTGCTAGCCTTCTTAAGGCAATCTTGTTTAACTTATGTCTGTACTCAGATATTATTGCTTCCGCTGACTCTTGTGTTTTCGAGCTTATGTATTCGAGCCTTCGAGGCCCCTGGCTTGTAATATAAAGCTTGTTTTATTTTAATTTGTGTCTAGAGTTGTGTTGTGATATCTTCCCGTGAGTCCTCGATCTTGATCGTACACATTTGCGTGTATGATTAGTGTACGATTGAATCGGGGGCGTCACAAGTTGGTATCAGAGCCGACTGCCTGTAGGAATCACCCTTCCACACTCCTTGGCCGAAGTCGAGTCTAGACATTACAAAACTTTTACTAACATGGCTGTGTGCCTTACGGGCCCACGTCGCCATTGGGTGGTATTAGGATCTTTTATTCCTCGACCTATACTCTGGGACTCTGACCTCTCTTCTATTCGGGTGAAATGATTTTACTAACTCTGACTCTAGGTTCTCGTAACTACTTCCTCCCGGAGAGCCCCTCACTCCAGATGATTTCTTGGTGCACCGAAGGATTTCGAAGATACTCTCTGATGTTCTCGAGACTTTGTGCTCGTTGCTTTTGCAATTCCCTACCACTGATTTATCCCTATGGATAAATACTTACACCCGTCGTTCTTAATTTTATTCCAAGTTGATCTTGTTAATACAAGATGCCCCGAACCGCTCTCCGTTGTTCCAAGAATCCTTTGAGCTTACTGCTTTACAGTTCTTGCCTCATGAATACCCTTACGAATAATTCCTCGCACTTATCGAGTATCCGCTCTTTCCCAGTTTTTCATGTATTTCACAAAAGTCTTCAAAATACTATTTGAACTTCCGAAAATCATGAGTAGCCTATTGCTCTTGAAATTCTTACTTGCTTGCATTATGTTTAATCCCATAAGTCTCGTAATCTTATTGGCATCCCTTGTCATTATCATTTTGAGTCCGTTGATTCAATTTGTTGCGAATGCTCGCAATCCTCAATCAGATCCTAGAATTCATCCTTCCGGCTCAGACGTCATTTGGATATGAGCTGGTTCTTGACCAATCAATGCCTTGATCGGCTGTATCCCTAAGTCTATTCAACTTATCCATCCCTAATCAAAGCATTGCTTCTGATCCCTTGTCTTGGAATTCATAATTCCTTTGCATTTAAGCTTTGAGTTAGTCAGTTGTTTCTATAATCTGATGCACTTGCATTCCTTCTTCCTTTGACAGAGTACCGATACTCACATCAGCTCCGTTGTAGACCACCAGACCTCTTGTTGGATTATTATCCGACAGTGTCCTTCATATTCAAATAACCTTGTGAGTCTTTGTAGCAACCCGACCCGAATGGATCAAGTCTCTGTGCTTAAGTGTCATCCCTGGATCGGTATGCTGACACACACAGTACTCAAGGATTTATAACAGAGGTAAATCACATGTATAAAGTAACATAAATACTATTACCTCAATCCAAATAGCGGAAGTAACAAGGTTATGGATTCCCATCAACACCAACGGCAAAGTTGAGTGTAGAAATCGTAACCCTAACGTATCACTTACTCGTCGTAAGAATCCTGCAACATGAAACGTTGCAGCCCGAAAATGGGTCAGCACATGGAATATGCTGGCAAATTCACACCATAGAGAAATGATGAACAAAGGCTATCACTACATGCATATATGGCTGGTGGAAAAGCTCTATGGTTATAATGTTTTTGCGAAAAGCCAATTTTTCCCTACTGCAAAGGAATAAATTTTATTTAACTATCATGGTGATTGTGAAACATTGAGATGGTTGACAGCATCTCAATCCCAATTAAGTATCATCATTAACCCAACAATATTAATTAAAGTAACATGGTGATGAGATTCACATGATAATCCAGGTACTAGATACTCAAGTTGTCCATAACCGGGGACACGGCTAACCATGATTAGTTTGTACACTCTGCAGAGGTTTGCGCACTTTTCCCCACAAGACTCGATCGCCTCCGCTTGATTCTCGCACTGCATGATGTTTGAGAAACGGATGACCGAGACACAGTCTTTCAGAAGCGTTAACTCTCTACTCCGGGTAGACCGTACCACCTACATCCCCTACATCTGCTAGTCTACCTCTTCAAGAGCTCACACAACTTAATCAACTATGCTAGAGCCCATAATAGCTTGTGGCTGCACACGGAAGTTTCTAGCATGAAAAATCTCATGATCCCTTTTAGCCTGGGTGGCGGTCCATAGGATGATCACACAGGTACCCCGGGATATCCAAAAAAAACAGGCAGCACTGGGTTCCCCATGTGCCTCAATCCACCCAGATGTGAGTTTTAGTTGCCACCTTAAGTAAACCATTATTAACAATCTCACATCTGTCATGAATATCTCTCAAACCCAATCCACGTCTACGAGCATAGCATGGCAATATAAGCAACGTAGAAGTAACTCCCAAGGGTTTGATAAATAAAACAGGGCAATAGGTACTACCTCATCTACTTCCCAAAACCCACATATTAATCAGATCCTAATCATGCAATTGTTTGAGGATTGATCTAATGCAATAAAACTGGGTAGTAAAGGGGTATGATCAAAGTGTTACTTGCCTGCAATGTTGATGAAGATGATTCGCACTCAGAACTCTTGATAGATCTACTCGTCACACTCCGGTCAATCTATCGTAAGCAAGCAATGGTAACCACACATAAGCAATCACTCAAAAGATCAGAAAGAACGAGGAAAACAATTCAGAAAACTTCAAAACCAAGCAAATAACTCTTGCAACATAAAACAATTTCTAACAGTACCAAAATTAGATGGATTTGGCCTTATCAGAAAGTTTAGGTCAAGAGCTTCGCTTTGCAAAAGGAATCAACTCAAACGGAGTTACGGAACTTAAGTTATGAACAAAAGAAGTTTGAATATGAATTTGAACAAATTTCGAAATTTGAAAATTTCAAAAAGTTGACGTGACAGGTTAACTGGATAGGTGAAAACAAGACGAAACTATAGGCGCTGGTTTCATCTAATTTGGATGAACGAGTAAAACGTTATGGCTATTGAAAAATCAGGGCCAAGCTGTTTTGTAGAAGAAAAATAGCTACGGCTAAAAATAAAATTAGGTCTAACGCATAAATACAGAGAACGAATAAATATACCTTTATAAGGTATAGAAAAGACGACTTCGGAGTGTGGAGACAACTTCCAAAAGTCCCGCCGGAGAGGAGAAATATATTTTTAGCTAGTCAAACCAAAATATTGATTTAACCCACAATGGATAATTTTTGGAGGCTCTATGGGTCTATATTTATAGGTGGAAAAGAGGTTTAGGGGTTAAAGGCTAGGCAATGTGGGACTAAACGTAGACGAACAAATAAAATAAACGGGTAACCGCATGGGCTAAAAGAACCACGGGCCGGCTGGCGCGCACGTACATGGCGCTGCAGTTTCTTTTCTTTTTTTTTAAATTGAAAAAAAAAGAAAAGAAAAACTATGGAGAGAAAAAAAATGGGGAAGCATTATGGCCGGCTGGGCCTGGCCCATTTAGGAGAGAGAGAAAAACGATGGGACGCCAGATGCTATTATGCAGCGCAAGGGCGATAAATAAATATGGGCCGTACGTACAGTTTTTTATTAGAAACAGAAAGGAAAACTGTATAACGAAAACAAAAAATAAAATTGTAAATAGGCATATTATATATCAAAAATTTCAAAAAAGATTTCCTACAGCGTGAGCATTTTTCTATCATTAAATAAAATCCACAAAAATTCAAATAAATCAAAGAGTGCTACTGCTCTACTAAAATCCAATAAAAATCATTTTCAAAATACCAAAATTAATTCAAATTTATTTCTCTCCAATTTTCTGTTGTAGGGAATCATGTTACCCTATTTTCCATATATTTTTATTTTGGAGAAAAATAATTTGAATAAAACCCAAATACTCCAAATTGAAAATAATTTCCAAAAGGACTTTAAATTAGATCCTTTTAAACTCCCAACTCATATTTCATATGTTTTGAAGAAGTCATTTTATCTTCGCTCGTGAAAATCATTGAGTTGCATAAAGTTTCAGAATTGGAAATATTCTCAGATGAAATTCAATTATTTTCAACACCCCTTGTCATTTAAATAAATGGAAGAAGTCATGTCATCTTCTCTCCAGGGTTTTGTGGTGAAAAGAATTTGAATTCATGGAGATCATAAAAGCAAAATGAAAGTTTGGGAAAGTCCTTTTATTCCCTCTCATTTAACTTTCAAAAGATTTCGAATTCCACTCACTTTCAGTCAATCAATCAAACAATCAATCCAATCTATCTGTTTATTATAACATTCCAAAATTTAGAATTTTGGGATGTTACAAACCTACCACCCTTAAAATGAATCTCGTCCTCGAGATTCGGAGAGGCTAGCAAGAAATAGGTTAGGGTTTGGGGTCTTCTCAAAATCCATCGATCATCACCGGGGTCTGGGGTGCTACCACCCTTAGAATCATTGTTACGGTTCCATCAAAACTCATATACTCCATCTTTATTCTTGACAGTGACATTCTTCTCAAAATTCTCGGGAAAGTTCCTTCCCTGGGCTTTTCCGGTAGTGGCATAACCTTTATCGCACTTCTTTTGTCCTTTCATCTTGGTAAGGTTATTCCATGACTGGGTCTTCTTAGCTGACGGGTCTGGCGCCAAAACTAAACAACTATCGATATCTCATGGTGGTCAACGATTTATGGTTTTTCCTGCAGGAAAATGGGTCTGGGTTGATCCTCACCGTATAACCTACGATTGGCATCAACTGCCGTGTACAAGGGAAACATTCTTATACCATTCTAAGGTTCAAGCAAGGTTTAATACCGTCGTCTCTCTACTATAGGTAGGTCACTCAGATTTACCATCCCATATAGCAAAGCGAACAATAAGAGTAAGTCGGTATGGTGATCAATCCATCCCGCACCCAAATCATTACCTTGTACATGGTTTAGCGAATCTCGCATTCTAACACTTGGTCATCCTCGCAAGCATTGCAGAATTTCTCTTGTCAGCGAACTAGGTTCGGATAAATCCATGGATTCTGCAAGCCAAACAAACATCTATCGTTCCTTCCCAACCCTCAGGTTTTGCGTTACTCCTATGAAATCGTCTATCGATAAAAATCGTAACTTCTTCCAGGGTCTTTCCTTCAGCAAGAATGTGCTTGCTTCTTGGCAGGTCCTGGGGCCTGTGGGTTATGGCCCATCTCATCACTTGTAGTTCCTTGAACTTATCATCGAGGAATTGATTATTACTCCAACTTCCAACTTCCTAGTACTCTTAAATCCATCCAATTGTACTGTCTTCCTTCCTTCTATTGGCACCAAACTAGGACATGATTACTCAGACTCATTATGGAATTTCCATTGATCCATATTTCCAACATCATACCTCCTTTATATCCAATAGTAATTCATCTCTTCATCCTCGGGGGATATCCCACATACCGAAAAAAAAACTTATACTTATGAAGTCCATACTCCACTTCGTGGAACATCATTATCCTTTCCAGGGTCAAGCGTCCTTACAGGGGAATATTGGCCATCTCTGCATGGCACTTCTTCAACTGGGAAATGTGAAACACATCATGAACTCCTGACAGTCCTTCGGGTGACTCCAGCTTGTTGGCCACTTCTCCCATACGCTCCAAAACTCGGTATGGTCCTACAAATCTCGGGGCTAACTTTCCCTTAACTCCAAATAGTTTAACTCCTCGCAGAGGGGACACACGAAGACATGCTCTGTCTCCAATTTCATAGACTACCTCCTTTACATCCAATAATACTCCATACCCTCATATTCTTGGGGTATCCAACATATCGAGATAAAACTCATACTTATTTTGTCCGAAATCCACTTCGTGGAATATCATTATCCTTTTCCAAGGGTCAAGTTTCCTCACAGGGTACTACCACCTTTAAAATGCACAATCTTCTATAGACCATATTTCTCATATCCTCGAAAATGGTCAAAATCTTTCTTCATAGAGTAACAACTCATAAAATCCAATTCAATACCAATGATGCTAACTTTATTGATTCTCAAATTATTACAATCTCCTGCATTCCATCACATGCCTCAACCCGACACCTCACTAATAAAAGAAATGTCCACACTACTACTACTATTTTTCTCGTTGCACTCAACTATTTATCACAAGTCTCCGTCTCCTTGGGGCATTCTCTGGCAAAGTGCCCTGCTTCATCACAACGGAAACATATTACTTCTGACATATCTCGAGGTTTCCTTGTGATTATATAGCCTCCTGGGGTCCTCATCTTCCCTTTTGGGCAATCATTGTGGTAGTGTCCTGAATTTTTGCACCTGAAACATGTGATATGACTCAGGTCTCTCTTTGTAGAAATTGGGTTGTTCCTGGGATCCAATCTACTTCTCTTCCTGGACTTTTCCGTTCCAATCAGGGCTTCTATTTCCTGTGGGTCATACTCTACTTCCTCTGTCGGGAATTCCACTAAATCCCCATTCAGACAATTTTGGGAGATGTGTCCTTCTTCTCCACATGAATAGCATGACTTGGTGCAGGGTTTAATTGGTTCTTCTTTGGGTGTGTCCTCCACCTCTTCCTTCATCACAGATTCCTCTAAAATTTCCATGAGGGCTCTTTTCATTGCTTCTTTCTTCTGCTAGATGGTCCTTTGTACCATGGGGTAGATGTGACACTGAGCATGGTAGTGGGTAGTCCCTTCACACAAGAAACAAGTGATCTGCCTAGCCCATAATAGCTTGTGGCTGCACACGGAAGTTTCTAGCATGAAAAATCTCATGATCCCTTTTAGCCTGGGTGGCGGTCCATAGGATGATCACACGGGTACCCCGGGATATCCAAAAAAATAGGCAGCACTGGGTTCCCCAGGTGCCTCAATCCACCCAGATGTGAGTTTTAGTTGCCACCTTAAGTAAACCATTATTAACAATCTCACATCTGTCATGAATATCTCTCAAACCCAATCCACGTCTCCGAGCATAGCATGGCAATATAAGCAACGTAGAAGTAACTCCCAAGGGTTTGATAAATAAAACAGGGCAATAGGTACTACCTCATCTACTTCCCAAAACCCACATATTAATCAGATCCTAATCATGCAATTGTTTGAGGATTGATCTAATGCAATAAAACCGGGTAGTAAAGGGGTATGATCAAAGTGTTACTTGCCTGCAATGTTGATGAAGATGATTCGCACTCAAAACTCTTGATAGATCTACTCGTCACACTCCGGTCAATCTATTGTAAGCAAGCAATGGTAACCACACATAAGCAATCACTCAAAAGATCAGAAAGAACGAGGAAAACAATTCGGAAAACTTCAAAACCAAGCAAATAACTCTTGCAACATAAAACAATTTCTAACAGTACCAAAATTAGATGGATTTGGCCTTATCAGAAAGTTTAGGTCAAGAGCTTCGCTTTGCAAAAGGAATCAACTCAAACGGAGTTACGGAACTTAAGTTATGAACAAAAGAAGTTTGAATATGAATTTGAACAAATTTCGAAATTTGAAAATTTCAAAAAGTTGACGTGACAGGTTAACTGGATAGGTGAAAACAAGACGAAACTATAGGCGCTGGTTTCATCTAGTTTAGATGAACGAGTAAAAAGTTATGGCTATTTGAAAAATCAGGGCCAAGCTGTTTTGTAGAAGAAAAATAGCTACGGCTAAAAATAAAATTAGGTCTAACGCATAAATACAGAGAACGAATAAATATACCTTTATAAGGTATAGAAAAGACGACTTCGGAGTGTGGAGACAACTTCCAAAAGTCCCGCCGGAGAGGAGAAATATATTTTTAGCTAGTCAAACCAAAATATTGATTTAACCCGCAATGGATAATTTTTGGAGGCTCTATGGGTCTATATTTATAGGTGGAAAAGTGGTTTAGGGGTTAAAGGCTAGGCAATGTGGGACTAAACGTAGATGAACAAATAAAATAAACGGGGAACCGCATGGGCTAAAAGAACCACGGGCCGGCTGCGCGCGCACGTACATGGCGCTGCAGTTTCTTCTCTCTTTTTTTGAAATTGAAAAGAAAAAGAAAAGAAAAACTATGGAGAGAAAAAAATGGGGAAGCATTATGGCCGGCTGGGCCTGGCCCATTTAGGAGAGAGAAAAAACGATGGGACGCCAGATGCTATTATGCAGCGCAAGGGCGATAAATAAATATGGGCCGTACGTACAGTTTTTTTTATTAGAAACAGAAAGGAAAACTGTATAACGAAAACAAAAATATAAAATTGTAAATAGGCATATTATATATCAAAAATTTCAGAAAAAGATTTCCTACAGTGTGAGCATTTTTCTAGCATTAAATAAAATCCACAAAAATTCAAATAAATCAAAGAGTGCTACTGCTCTACTAATATCCAATTAAAATCATTTTCAAAATACCAAAATTAATTCAAATTTATTTCTCTCCAATTTTCTATTGTAGGGAATCATGTTACCCTATTTTCCATATATTTTTATTTTGGAGAAAAATAATTTGAATAAAACCCAAATACTCCAAATTGAAAATAATTTCCAAAAGGACTTTAAATTAGATCCTTTTAAACTCCCAACTCATATTTCATATGTTTTGAAGAAGTCATTTTATCTTCACTCGTGAAAATCATTGAGTTGCATAAAGTTTCAGAATTGGAAATATTCTCAGATGAAATTCAATTATTTTCAACACCCCTTGTCATTTAAATAAATGGAAGAAGTCATGTCATCTTCTCTCCAGGGTTTTGTGGTGAAAAGAATTTGAATTCATGGAGATCATAAAAGCAAAATGAAAGTTTGGGAAAGTCCTTTTATTCCCTCTCATTTAACTTTCAAAAGATATCGAATTCCACTCACTTTCAGTCAATCAATCAAACAATCAATCCAATCTATCTGTTTATTATAACATTCCAAAATTTAGAATTTTGGGATGTTACAGTCTTTCCACGGGTATATAAAGCCTTGGGTAAATTGTATCCTCTGTTTTCTCAACCATGCTCTATTTTCGAGCTGGTGGTATTTACTATTGAAGCTTGTGGTATATGTTTCCACGATACCCTGACGGGTTGAACCTATGCCTTCCTTAATATGTGTGAACTCGGAAGTTTTCACGAGTCATACTCATCTGGTATTTCACCAGGTAAAACTTTCAACACTAATGCCTTTATCAAAGCGAGAAGTGAATGGAAGGTTATACATTAAAGAAGTGGGAGTCGACCTTGAACTTTGTGTTCATGCCCATTGACACGATGTAGATCCTATCATGGAAACTTCTTGTAATAATAACTATTTCCTTGATATAGGTTCATCTAGTATGCATGTTTGGTCCTTTGCAACCGTGGTTCTGACCATGATTGTTCTCGTTTGATTCCATTTCTCAGACAAGATGAAGTATTTGTCTTCTACAGATCATTTCACGTGTCCACCATCTACTCTGCTCTACCGTCGAGTATTACACCCTGGTATCTCGAGAATATCATGGAACTACCTAACTTATGGGTTCTCCATCTACTATTAATTCTCACCGGATCAATTTTTTTTCTGGGTTTTGGGTTTTCATCAGCTGAGAACACCGATAAGTGAATCAATTCCACACTCTGATTCAATAACTCTAAGTAATCTTCATTGCTTATGAGTTTATTAATCCTTCAAGTCACTCCTAGCCTGATCGGCTATATCATTATCGTGCAACTTTTTAACTGTGCTACCTGGTCCTTCCTCCCAGAGCACAACTTTTCGACGATGAGCTAAGCTTACGTCGACCTTCCTCGCCTTATCATTTCGCCTTGGACAACAAGCTTGGTCTCGAGTTTGTGTCGTACCCGTGGTTCCAATAACCTTTCGCTTCATCATTCCTTTGACTTGATGTCATCGCCGATCGATTACACCTTCATGAAATCTCTCGACAAATGTGTCGTGATCATCATCAACATTCTAAGCTCTTCCAGGATATCAATCGGATTCATGATGGGAAATACCATCCTTGCCCCTCGATGATTTGTGTAATCATCGACAACATTCTTACCTTCCCCAACACAAACTTGTTCATGTTTTGTGTTGTACCTTGATATCCTTGCTATCTAGCTTAGGTTATGTTCTACCTTGTAGTATTACTGTCTTCTATATCAAGAATGTTGTGAGGATTGCTCCACCTCTTAAGTATTCTTGGTATAGTGATGCTTCTCGCCATCACCATTCCCTTCTTGGTCCCAGTGTTGAGTGAACTCTGTTGTGCGAGTTTATTATCTCTGGCAACCCTATTGCTTCAGAGTTAATGGACAATTGTTCCAATTTAGTGTGTTGGTAGCTAAAATTGCCATTCCGACGTTGGTCGTGCAGCCCAGCCCATAGTTTGGTTGCACCTTTCAACCAATGTTATTCGTGGATGTTCTCCTCGAGCATACATCATTATACCATTTGATCCGAGAAATGTTATCTCCTTGTTCACATAATTGTGGAAATCCATCCTTTGAAATTCTGATGAATTGCCGTTGAGTCCATCAGCCACCTCCTCATCCTCTCCATGGTTTGCTAATGAACTCTTGTATCAGAACTCACTTCCATAGTTCCTTTCCTGAGAATCTTACGATGTCTTCTCATCAATTTGTGTCGCACCTTTTTCTTGTCAGGCATCTTGAGTCTGAGGTATCCTGACCCCAACCAGATCTGAAAGTCGGTCAGATATGATGGTTCGGATATTTTCCAAGAGTCATAACATTGGTCCTTATATGAACCGGTAAGGTGATGTCATGCCTAGCACACCTGGCCGGAGGACCTGTTGTTATGGTTTCCTTTTTAACAAGGTTAACCATTCTTCCATGAGGAAATTGTAAGACTTATTCTATAAGTTGTTCCTGATGAATCCTTTGTCTATCCAAGTCTGACCTTTGCTTGAAGACCATGTCAATGCTATCTCGAAGCTCAATCTCGAAGCATGTATGTGGTACTCCGATTTTCAACAAGAACATTTGAAGCACAATGCTAAATTTTCTTTACCATTTATCCAAACATCATTGTATGGGTAATGTCATGAAATTTCTCTCCCCTTACCTAAAGGGTTTTTCTACTTAGTATCCTGTCATGGATATCATGCTCTATTTATCCTTGGGAAGGATATAACCGTGATATATGTGTTTAAACACCTTTTCCTTTCCATTGTTTTGTTTAACCTTTCTTGTGATCAATATGATCTAAGCAGTAATATCCTTCCGCTTATGTAAACACCTTGGTGTACAACCGTGTCGGTAAGACCCTGTTACTATTGTTGATGACATTCCGGTAGCCACCGATGGACGGGAACTTTGCCTATTGGTCCGCCTCGTTTAACGAGCAGGAAAATGGTTCTCTTCGTACCTCGCCCTTGGTACCGATGTTGTTGCCGACATAACCGGCAGACTATCCTCTGACATGCCATGCTTACATGATCGTGCGAGATGTCATCGCCCTTCCTACTTTTAACCCACATGGTGGGCCCATAACCCACAGTTCCACGGGATCGAAACCTGACTTCCCTGTACCACCCCCATGTTCCCAAAGATATTCCTCGCGCATGACCTCGTAAGTAATTCACGAGCCACCTCCCGAGAGATCATCAATTCTGGTATCAGACACAATACTTATTCCCGTTGATCTCAACCCCTTTCACACTTTGTTTCAGGCATCGAACGATTGCCTGCCCGCTTGAAACTTCCCATGATACCTCTTTATTTTGCTCTCAATATTTTCTTAAGTTTCAATCCGAGAGTTACTTTCCGCCACCTTCCCCGATGATATCGACCAGATAGTCAACCTTGCAGAGGTCCGTTCTTCCGGAATACCCCCCTTACTCTGTCGTAAGTACGATGGAGATCCTGAAGAAAGACGCCGACTTGATCATGGTGACTTGAAGCAGAGAAATGAAGACATCAACGAAAGGGATCAACCTCTTCCAAAGGGCAGCCAAGACCGAGAAGACTCGTTAGGTTTTTCGCTACCAGCACCTTCCCCCCTTACTCCACCGCTTAAATCTCGGGACGAGATTTCTTGTAGTGGAGGAGAATTGTGACGCCCGGGTAATCAAGCTACAGTAACCCTCTGGTAATGATGCCATGTCACCTCGATTACTATTGATAATCTCGCGTTAGTTTAGAACCGATCCAAATTCAAATTTGAATTAAAGTCAAAACAATTAAAGTTTTCAAAAGTCAAAATTAAATTGTTCCTAATGTGTCAAATAATCCATAATAAATGTTGGTGAAGAAATCATCTTTTAATAAAATACTTAAATGCACTAAATAAACTAAAACAACGATAAAACAATTATCTAAAATGCTTTTAAAGTAATAAGCAAATGCAAAATACTTTATTTAAAGTGCCAAAATATTTGGGGCTGTGACCTAATTTATAACACCAAATTAGTTGTCGCTTTTAAATTTTATAAAACTAAAATAAACGAAAACAGAAAAGAAATAGAATAAAAAAATCAGAATAAACAAAAAAAAAAGGAAAAGACCCCCCCCCCCCGGGCCTCGGCCCAGCTGGCCATTGGGCTAGCCAGGCCGGCCTAGCCGACGCCCCCATAACCCCCCTCCAAACCCTAACCCACGTCGTCCGTAACCCCCACTCCTCCCCCGATCCACCTCATCTCCCCACCTTGCCCTGAGTGGATCTGGATCGGGGGCAACCGATGCCCCCGACCCCGCCCGTCGCCCGCCCTGCCGCGCCTCCGTCCTCCTCCGCGGCGTCACCTCGCCGGCGCCGCTTCGCCGCCGGATCACCCCGTCTTCCCCGCCTCTGCTTCGCCAGCACCGCCGAACGTCCTCCCCAACCCACTCCCCGCGGGTCTTCACCACGCCTCGCCGCCGCCGCCCGGAGCGCCTCCCCCTCGACCCCGTCGCCGCCAGCTCTCCCCCGTCGATGATGTGCCTCGCCGGACCACCCCGAGCTCGCTGCCATCCTCGCCCTGCCCCTGTGAGCCGTCGCCTCCCATCTTTCCTCTCTACTTCCGCACGCCGCCCGCAGCTCCTCGTGCCCGCTCGACCCCGTCGCTCGTGGCTGGCCTCGCCCAATCCCGCATCGGCTGTGCCCGGCCGCCCCGGCATGCCCGCGCCTCGCAGGCGTTGCTCCTGTCCGGGGCCGCACCCTGCTCCCCCTCGGCGCGTCGTGCACCTCATGTAGGTGGCGCCCACCGCTCGTCTGGTCGCCGGAGAGCGTCTCCGGTGGGCCACCATTGCCTCTGCTGGTCGCCGGCGTGCACCAGCACGCGCATGCGTTAGAACCTGGCTAGTGTCTTGTGACGCGTGGGCCCGGGTCAATAATTGTTTAGTTAAGCACTAATCCAGCCGCTAACTCCCACTGAAATCGAACCCCACCGTCCTAATTAACATCACTGGGGTTAATTAAAAGTTTGATAAATAGATCACTCAATGACAAATGGGGTCCGCTGCTTAGTGTAAATGTTAAATCAGTGTAAAATTACCAAAGAGAATGACATGCGGGCCCCCCGTACACTGTTCGCGGTTTGACCAGTCAACGGTCCAATCAAATGTTAACTGGACAGTTGACCAGGGCCCCACCGGTCAGCCTCTGTGCTGTTCTGCTGGGTACCTTTTCGAGTACACCTAGCAAATTACTTTTAAAATATTTTGAATTAAATAATTTAAACAACTTATAGAAAATTGATTAAAACTTTGATAATTAATATTAAATAATCCGTAACTCGGATGGGAAAACTTTGTACATGAAAGTTGCTCAGAACGATGAGACGAATCCGGATACGCAGCCCGTTCGTCCGCCACACATCCCTAGCATAGCGAACACGCAACTTTCCCCCTCTGATTCACCTGTATTGATTCTTGGGATAAGTGCAAAGATGCTTTTATTACTAAGTATTTTCCGCCCGCGAAAATTATTTCTCTTAGGACTCAAATCATGAATTTTAAGCAACTTGAGCATTAACTTGTTGCGCACTCTTGGGAAGGTATGAAACTGATTCTAAGAAATTGTCCAACTCATGGTTTAATTTTTTGGATGATTATACAAAAAAATTATGCGTGATTGAATTTTGTTTCTAGAAATCTTTTAGATTCTGCCGCAGTTGGTACTTTTATGGAAATTACTTTGGGTGAAGCTACTAAATTAATAGATAATATCATGTCAAATTATTCACGATGGCATACCGAAAGAGCACCTACTAGTAAAAAGATAATTCAGATGAAGAAATTAGTACGTTGAGTGAAAAAAGTTGATGATCTTATGAAATTGGTTGCTAATAAAAGTGCTCCTATTGATCTTAATGATGTGCCTTTGTCTACTTTGATTGAGCAAAATAGTGATCCCGTAGATGTGAATTTTGTCTCGAGAAACAATTTTAATAACAATGCTTATAGAGGTAATTTTAATCCTAGGCCTTTCCCTGGAAATTCCTCTAATAATTATGGTAATTCTTCTTACAATAATAATAGGAACATGATACGTCTCCAACGGATCTATAATTTATGAAGTATTCATGCTATTATATTATCCTTCTAGGATGTTTTATATGCATTTATATGCTATTTTATATGATTTTTGGGACTAACCTATTAACCTAGAGCCCAGTGCCAGTTTCTGTTGTTTCCTTGTTTTTGAGTATCACAGAAAAGGAAAACCAAACGGAGTCCAATTGACCTGAAACTTGACGGAGCTTATTTTTGGACCAGAAGAAGGCCATGGAGTAAAAGAGTTGGGACAAAAGAGTCCCGGGCTGCCCACGAGGGTGGGAGGCGCGCCCACCCCCTCTAGGCGCGTCCCCCTACCTCGTGGACAGCCCGGAGACCCCCCTGACTTGTTCTCGGCGCCAAAACCTCTTATATATACAGAAACCTCCAGAATATAACCTAGATCGGGAGTTCAACCGCCGCAAGCCCTTGTAGCCACCGAAAACCAATCTAGACCCGTTCCGGCACCCTGTCGGAGGGGGAATCCCTCTCCGGTGGCCATCTTCATCATCCCGGTGCTCTCCATGACGAGGAGGGAGTAGTTCACCCTCGGGGCTGAGGGTATGTACCAATAGTTATGTGTTTGATCTCTCTCTCTCGTGTTCTTGATTCGGCACGATCTTGATGTATCGCGAGCTTTGCTATTATAGTTGGATCTTATGATGTTTCTCCCCCTCTACTCTCTTGTAATGGATTGAGTTTTCCCTTTGAAGTTATCTTATCGGATTGAGTCTTTAAGGATTTGAGAACACTTGATGTATGTCTTGCATGTGCTTATCTGTGGTGACAATGGGATATTCACGTGATCCACTTGATGTATGTTTTGGTGATCAACTTGCGGGTTCCGGAACATTGTGAACTTATGCATAGGGGTTGGCACACGTTTTCATCTTGACTCTCCGGTAGAAACTTTGGGGCACTCTTTGAAGTCCTTTGTGTTGGTTTGAATAGATGAATCTGAGATTGTGTGATGCAGATCGTATAATCATACCCACGGATACTTGTGGTGACATTGGAGTATCTAGGTGACATTAGGGTTTTGGTTGATTTGTGTCTTAAGGTGTTATTCTAGTGCGAACTCTATGATAGATCGAACGGAAAGAATAGCTTCATGTTATTTTACTACGGACTCTTGAATAGATCGATCAGAAAGGATAACTTTGAGGTGGTTTCGTACCCTACCATAATCTCTTCATTTGTTCTCCGCTATTAGTGACTTTGGAGTAACTCTTTGTTGCATGTTGAGGGATTGTTATATGATCCAATTATGTTATTATTGTTGAGAGAACTTGCACTAGTGAAAGTATGAACCCTAGGCCTTGTTTCCTAGCATTGCAATACCGTTTGTGCTCACTTTTATCATTAGTTACCTTGCTGTTTTTATATTTTTGTATTACAAAAACCTATGTCTATCATCCATATTGCACTTGTATCACCATCTCTTCGCCGAACTAGTGCACCTATACATTTTACCATTGTATTGGGTGTGTTGGGGACACAAGAGACTCTTTGTTATTTGGTTGCAGGGTTGTTTGAGACAGACCATCTTCATCCTAAGCCTCCCATGGATTGATAAACCTTAGGTCATCCACTTGAGGGAAATTTGCTACTGTCCTACAAACCTCTGCACTTGGAGGCCCAACAACGTCTACAAGAAGAAGGTTGCATAGTAGACATCAGAACACCTCTGATCTAGAGAGTAATATTAAAGAATTTATCAATGCCCAAAAAGCTTTCAATACTACGATAGAAGAAAAATTGAATAAGATTGATGATATGTCTAGAAGGATTGATAGAATTCGCATGATGTGGAAAATCTCAAGATTAAAATTTTTCCACCTAAGGTTGATATCAATGAATCTATTAAAGCTTTATATGTTTATATGGATGGAAGTAAGAAAAGAACCGCTATGTTAAAGCTAAAACAGAATTTTTAGAAAAAAGCATTTTCTAGTGATTGCTTTCATGAAAATGATGTAGATCTTAAAATGGTTGGTGTTTCTTCTATTGATTCCTTATTTAGAAAATTAAAATTGATGATAAAGTGACTGAAGAATAGTCAGCTTTAGCTAGAAGGCATCCCGATAATTTGGAGGGTAAAAATCTTGATGAGAAAATTGGTAAAACTAGGTTTGGAGAGGTCAAAACTTTAACTAGTGATGTGCCCACTCTTTTGGATTACAAAGACTTTAATTGTGATAATTGCTCTTTGATTGAATGTATTTCTTTGTTGCAATCCATGATAAATTCACCCCATGCTTATGAACAAAATAAAGCTTTTACTAAACGTATCGTAGATGCCATGATGAAAGCTTTAGAAGAAAAGTTGGAATTAGAAATTTCAGTTCCTAGAAAATTACATGATGAATGGGAACCTACTATCAAAGTCAAGATTAAAAATTATGAGTGTTTTGCTTTATGTGATTTGGGTGCTAGTGTTTCCATAATTCTGAAATCTTCATGTGATGTGCTTGGTCTTACCGATATTGAAGAATGTTCTCTTAATTTGCACTTGGCGGATTCTACTATTAAAAAGCCTTCGCGAAGAGTTAATGATGTTCTTATTCTTGCAAATAGGAATTATATGCCCATAGATTTGATTGTTCTTGATATTGATTGCAATCCGTCTTGTCCTATTATACTTGGTAGTCCGTTTTTACACACTATAGGTGTCATGATTGATATGAAAGAAGGGAATACACTACAAGAAATATGTCAACTTTTGACCATCACTATTGGTCACTGAATGGTCATTGTTTTCCATTTGTTACCTTTTTTGTGACAAAAACAGATGGTCAAAAGCTGACCGTCTTAAACTGAAATTAACGACCTTTCTTCTGAAATGGGAAAGGTCGTTGATCCTACGACCTTCTGTTTTGGTCGCTAGCTGTCTGCCCAGGCCATGTCGGATCCGACGTGGCTAGCTGACGTTGCAAAATTGCGACCAAGTGAAAAGTCATTGATTACAGTCAGCCCGGTCCATTTTGGTGTCTATATGGGCCGAGCCCAACAATTCAGCCCATTTAGCATATTTATTTCTGTTAATTTTTGTCAACTACATGGGCAAAGCCCAACTGGTCAGCCCGTCAATTTTTATGCACGTTTGGCCTTTCAAAAATATAGGTACAATTTTGTGTAGCCCATTTCTGGTTTACATTCAGCCTTTTTATACATTCAAATAATAATTCAATCCTGGAGTTGGTCTAGTACTCTTTTCAGCCCATTCACATATCGTAGAAATGATCCTCCTTTTCGACAAATTTTGCAAATAATTTCATATTTCAGCACTAAATATGTTTACATCACAGGCCATAAAGCCCTACAAAATATTATCACTTGTTCCTATACAAAACTATCAAATGCTACATAAAACAAAATAGAATACAAAAAAATTAGTTCAACAAAAATAAGTTTTATCCCTCTTCCATCTTCCAGAACACATAATACCTGTGAAAATAAAGATGCCACAACAAAAATGGAAGGATCAGCCATTAGAAGCATATTGAATACAAGGGAAACAATCAAACTAAAGAAATGAAAGGCACGCACTGTGAAAATTTTGACAACATGAATATTTTTTATATTACCATAACAAACAAAAATGTAATCTAATTGCATAAGACATAGGGCATTATCAACAAGACAAAGCAAAATTTATAGTGCCATCTCGGGAATAAGACAAATCAAAATTTATAAATCTATAGCATCACACACGAGGTCTAAATTTATACTATGTTCCTTTAGAAGCAAGAGTTGGTTCATGTCTAGCTTGTATTGCAGATAACTAGTACATTTTCACACAAAAAATAGGAGCGACATATGTTTTAATGATCAACTCTGGTGTTTGCTGTATATATTCACCAACACGTAAGAATACTTTGATTAACAGACTAATCAACCATCAACTAACACTTCACAGTACCAACTAACACTTCTCAGTACCAAAAAAAATGGGGTGGCGCTCACCACTTCAGATGTGCAGCAGCCATGATGGCTTCTTCCTGTTCCACCTGCAGCAGCAGCAGTGGCGGCAACTTCTACAGATCTGAGACAAGCCCTTGGTGGTTAAGATGTACCGGGCGTGGATCAAACCGTAAAGCATCCACGCGGACGCCACAATCAGCACATTTTGGTCATCGGCAAACACACCTCCTGTGTATGTAGACACACACCCAGACAAACGAGGCATTAACTTGTGAGGATCAAACAAACAAAGCATTCACGTTGATGATTAACTTATAAGCCCAACCACCCTCAATCCTCAATACAACACTAAGTTTTACTACTCCGGGCAACCTAATACACTACAGTCCAGAGGCACCTCAATGCATTACTGTCACAGTGGGGATGAAAGGTGCTTGTTAATTAAACAGGCACCTCAATCTTAGCACAACTAGGAGAAGGCGTCCAAGCACAAAACAAATGCGGCCATTCCCTCCTTGCTGCAAGGCTCGGTTCAAAACAGAGTCTCCAGCCAAGGAATGGGAGAAGTAAGCAGTTGTACTCGTCAATGTGAAAATCAGATATATATTTTTTGGGTTGATTGTAAACTCTGACACTAAACTGAAAATTAAACTTGAACTAAACATTGTGTACGGTATGGTTGGTAGTGCTTCACTTCCTGATTTAATTAGCATCTGCTGTAGTATTATTAAAAATTTCCTAAATTATACAGTAAGCACTCGTTAATCTAAGAAATATTGTACAGATTTTGAGCGTTTATAAACACTGGCACTGATCTCAAAATGTACACTTAAACTGAACACTGTTAATGTTAGTTTTAGGCATTCAGTACCATTTCATCCCGAGCTCAGGCAAAACATCAAACATGCAACATGCAAACCGATAAAAGCAACACTTGCCCATTAAACATACAGTTGTTTTGCAATTCTTTAACTCTCTTTTTTCGCAGTGATCATAACAATGGTAAAAATGCCATAGTAGGTCAACCATCAGCAATGTATTACTGACATCATTGTGGTAAGAATCTCTATAGAAAACTAAAAATAAATAATTCCACAGGTAAAAGAGATCCAACAGCAGCTCACATTAAAAAGCAGATACCCATCAGCAACAACGAGATGGTCCGCGGTCTGTACGCCCACGCCGTCCAGGGATCAACTTTGCCAAAATTATTGTGTGGTTTTACACCATTGCACCCTCTGTCGACATACTCTCTTGTAGGCTTGTGACGCCCGTTGACCTCCATGGTAACAACAACCTTGGAAAATCACCACTTGCAAAGTATCCATGGCAGCATACAAGATCAATCAATACATGGTCTTACTGACCTTCAAGAACAACCAACAAAGTGATGCCACCCTTCCTACAAATGAGTACTGGGCTGCTAAAAGACGCACAGCATCCAGTGGGACAGACAACTAGCAACTGAATAATGTGCCAACAGCTACTAGTATCTGGCATCAAGAAATGTGATGATTGAGCAGAGCACATCTGGAATAAGCACTTGAAATGAGAAGGAAAAAAACTAAATTCAGCATGAGCATGTCCTCTAAAGCAAGCAGCAATGCCCAGACCTTTGTGTGGCTCTGGTTGTTACAGGATAACAAAAAGGGGGTGGTCTGCCCACTGCGCCACATCGGCCACCTCCTGATGGCCTTCCTCCGGCAGCAGCACTCCCCCGTCAGTTCCTTTCACCTGTCGACAACAACATGTTAGCTTTGCTAAGAAATCACACCAAAAATCGAAGCAAACTATAACTGGGACCAACCAAATTTAGTGCGAAGCACTAACGTTTGGTGGTTTCTTGGCATGTTTCTCATGTTGAAATTGTTTAGCAGGATTGCAAAAGCTAGGTCGAATCCTGGCGTGGAGCAAAGGAGCTCGAGTGGGGGATAGATCGGACCGAGTAATTGCCAGTGATGGCGGCCACGCACGGCTAGGCAAAGTGCCAAGCACAGGGGAGCCTCACCCTCCAGCCAGCGTCGTCGTCCCTGCCACGGAGGACGCTCACCACCTCCGCCCCAAACTGGACCAGCCCGAGGAGGTCAAACCGCCGCGCGAACTCCTCGAGGTACCGGAGCGGATGAACTTGCGCGGAGCCCGGGGTGGGCGACGGAGAGGTGCCGCCTGAGACGCACCGTCGATGGACGCAGCACCGCAGCCGAAACCCTAGCCACGAGCAAGGGGTCGCGGCGAGCTTCAGATAGCGGGAGGGGCGGATCTAGTCGACCTCGAGGACGTAGGGGTCGGAGAGCGGCAGATCTGGCAGTTGTGGAGCTGCGAGGAGGGGAGCGGGAAGCTCGGCGGCGTGCTATGGGAGAACAAAGGCGAAGATGTGGTTGGCGGCAGTGGGAGACGATGGGGAATCGGCAGGATGGAGCGCCGTGCATCGAAGCACGCACGCGCGCGCCGGCGAGCAAGCCAGCCACGGCGGGGCCTGTCTCTTCGTTCCGCCGCCTGGCATGGGGCGACGGCGGCAACGGGAGTGGATCGGGGGAGAGGGGAGAGGTGTCTGACAGGAGTGGATCGGGGGAGAGGAGGGGATCCAAGTTAGGGTTTGCGTGAGGGGGTGAGGGCTGCCGTTGGATCCAGAAGCATCCGACGATGGTTTATGCATGATCCGCGTGATATTCCTATGGACCAATCAGAACGCACCAAACAATTTGAAGACCTTTTGACAAATTTTTCATTCCATTTTTCAATGCTCAAAATGAGTTTTTTGTGAAAGACCTATCAAATATTTGTTCAAATAATGTCATATTTTGCACAAGTTTACATCTTAGATTGGCAAACAACATTGATAAAGGGAGTTTTTATTTCTTTTGCAGAAAAAACAATTTTCCATTTTTTGGGTGCCCAAAATAAGTTTTTTTGTGAAGGACTTACCATATATTTGTTGCATAATTGTACCAAATCAATTTTCTAAAATACTAGGCCATATATAATGCACAATTGACCAAATAGTTGGGTGCCAAAAGTTTCGATCCACCTCTCATGAAAAAGATAAATTTCCGCCGATTCAGCGGGAAGCGAGTCAAATTTGAACTGCGGCTGCTTCATAGTTTGCTCTTTACTTTTTCCAAAAATCATTTCTATGTACATAAATATCTATTTAATCAGAGAAACACCAAAACTTTTCCAAGATCCAACCACTAGCTAGGAACGGTCATGCCAGCCGTTTTGACCGCATTTTGTAACGGGCGTAAAAATTTCAAAAAAATAAAAAATTTGTAAAACCTTCGCATTGTGTCATTATATGTGACCAAGTTACCAGGAAAAATAATAAACTTGTAATACGGCAATTATTTTTAAAAAGTGTTCTCAGAAATGAGCTATCATGTGTGAAGATTCATGGCTTTCAACACAAATGATCAATCTTATGGCCACATTCATGGCATAGTTTGTTTAAATGATCTAATATTGCGCACAAGGATGCATATTGGAATGGCAAACAATGTTGCCTAAGGGAGTTTTCATTTTCTTTGGACAAAAAATCAATTTTCCATTTTTCGAGTGCCCAAAATGAGTTTCTTTTATGAAGGACCTACCATATATTTGTTGCAATTTTGAACCAAATCATTTTTCTAAAATAATAGGTCAAATTTAATGCAGAATTGACCAAATGGTTGGGTGTCAGAAGTTTTGATCCACCTCTCGTGAAAAAGACAAATTTCCGCCGATTCAGTAGGAAGCGGGTTAAATTTGAAATGCACCTGCCTCATAGTTTGCTCTTGATTTTTTCCAAAAATCATTTCTAGGTACATAAGTATCTATTTAATCAGAGAAACATCAAAAAAATTCCAAGATTCAACTACTAGCTAGGAACGGTCATTCCCGTCGTTTTGATCGCATCTTGAAACGAGCATAAAAAATTCAAAGAAATCAAAAAATTTGAAAACATTCGCATTGTGTCATTATATGTGACCAAGTTACCAGGAAAAATAATAAACGAGTTATCATGTGTGAAGATGCATGGCTTTCAAGCCAAATGATCAATCTTATGGCCACATTCATGGCATAGTTTCTTCAAATGATCTCATATTGTGCACAAGGGTGCATCTTGGGATGGCAAACAATGTTGCCTAAGGAATTTTTCATTTTCTTTGGAAGAAAAATACATTTTCCATTTTTCGAGTGCCCAAAATGAATTTTTTTTGTGAAGGACCTACCATATATTTGTTGCAAAATTGGACCAGGTCATTTTTCTAAAATACTAGGCCATATTTAATGCATAATTGACCAACTAGTTGGGTGTCCAAAGCTTTGATACACCTCTCGTGAAAAAGACAAATTTCTGCCGATTTAGTAGGAAGCAGGTCAAATTTGAACTGCAACTGCCTCATAGTTTGCTCTTTATTTTTTCCAAAAATAATTTCTAGGTACATAAGTATCTATTTAATCAGAGAAACATCAATTTTTTTCCAAGATTCACCCACTAGCTAGCAACGGTCACGCCCGCTGTTTTGACTGCATTTTGAAACGAGCATGAAAAATACAAAAAAATCAAAAAATTGGAAAACCTCCGCATTGTGTCATTATATGTGGCCAAGTTACTAGTACAAATAATAAACTTGTAATATGACAATTATTTGAAAAAAGTGTTCAATGGATCAATCTAGCTAGCAACTTGTAATACGGCACTGTGTGTGGAGATCAATGGCTTTCAAGCCAAATGATCAATCTTATGGCCACATTCATGGCATAATTTGTTCAAATGATCTCATATTGTGCACAAGGGTGCATACTGGAATGGCAAACAATGTTGCCTAAGGAAGTTTTCATTTTCTTTGGACCAAAAAATCATTTTCCATTTTTCGAGCGCCCAAAATGAGTTTTTTGTGAAGAACCTACCAAATATTTGTTGCAAAATTGGACCAAATCAAATAATTGGATTCAACCACTAGATAGGAAAGGTCATGCCCACCATTTTGACCGCATTTTGAAATGGGCATGAAAAAGTCATGGCATAGTTTGTTCAAATGATCTCATATAGTGCACAAGGGTGCATCTTGCAATGATTAACAATGTTTCCTAAGGGAGTTTTTATTTTCTTTGGACAAAAAAACAATTTTCCATTTTTTAGTTCCCAAAATGAGGTTTTTTTGTGAAGAACCTACCATATATTTGTTGCAAAATTGGACCAAATCAAATTTGTAAAATACTAGCCCATATTTAATGTACAATTGACCAAATGGTTGGGTGTAAAAAGTTTTTGATCCACCTCGCGTTAAAAAGACAAATTTCCGCATATCCATTTTCCATTTTTCGAGTTCCCAAAATGAGTTTTTTGTGAAGAACCTAACAAATATTTGTTGTAAAAAAAACTTCTCCATTTTTCAATAATATTAGTGTCGACGTGCGGCTTCCAGACCAAGGCTCCACCGCCGTTCCAACATAGTAGTCAACCCGCCAACAAGTCAGGCACCTGCGTGGTGACGTGCGGCTTCCAGGCCAACTCAGCAAGCACCTGCGTGGTGGCATGCAGATCTTCGTGAAGACTCTGCCACCACACCAACTCAGCAGCCACCCAGCATGGCGCTTCTCGTCTAGTCAGCTTGGACGTGCGTCAGAGCGAGGCGAGGCAGCGACGAACGGGACGAGCTTCTTTGCCGTCCCCAATAAAGTGAGAGGGCACGTCGGCAGCGCATTAAATGCATTTGTCCTACGGTGCCAGGGGATAGACTTGTATACAATACAAACTTTCCACCTCTTGTGTGC
Source organism: Triticum aestivum (assembly GCF_018294505.1). Classification (NCBI taxonomy): domain Eukaryota; kingdom Viridiplantae; phylum Streptophyta; class Magnoliopsida; order Poales; family Poaceae; genus Triticum; species Triticum aestivum. The sequence continues at coordinate 271,148,601 of NC_057799.1, read as the reverse complement.
CACTTTGGAGACCCCTTTGGCTATAAAAGGAGGCCCGAGGCATACTGGAGAAGGATTCGGACTTTTTGGACCCTGCACGCTTTGTAGCTAGTCCAAGAACACCAGATAAACACAAACCAGCAGGAGTAGGGTATTACGCATCACTTGCGGCCTGAAACTGGATAAGTTGCCCCGTGTTGATCTTCTAAACCTGCTCTTTCCACAGCCCCGCGCCCACCAACCGTAGAAGGGATTCCCTGTGATCCCATAGGTGTCGTTTCCACCAACATCTTTGGCGCGCCAGGTAGGGGGCGCAAGCTGTGAAAATCCGGTTTTGGAGTCAACTTACCGACTCCTTCGTCGCGATGGCTCGAGAAGAGAAGGCGACGTCAATCAGCCGCACTCTGGTGCCGTCCGCGGCCGCAACGACCATCCGCATGGTCGTGAAAAGCTAAGTCACGCACAACTTTGAGCAATTCTTCTTAGTATAAGGTTATTCTCCTTGAAAGATCTTTCTCTTTGTACGAAAAACCTGCATGCAATGGGACCCTTCCGCTATTGGCAACGCCCTTGTTCTGTTTCGAGTCCGCTCAACAGCTCAAGTGGCCGCGCTGAGAATGGCAAGGTGACCTGCCAGCTATTAGCAACGCCCTTGTTCTGTTTCGAGTCTGCTCAACAGTTCAAGCGGCCGCACTGAGAGCGGCAAGGTGGTTTGTCCGGCAGCAAGCGCCCCCCGGTAGGCTGCTAAGGATCCGTCCTCAAAGCGCCATAGCATGGGTTTACGCACCGGCGAACCTATCCTACTAGGCGTAGGGTGTATACGTACAAAGAAAGATCAATACAGGAAGATATCATGTTTCATCTTAAAGTACTGCAGAGTTATATTACATCAATTGTTGCTGCGGTTCTAACTTAAGATAAAATCGTCTTGGTCATGAACTCACAGCGGCGATGAGAAACGGGGTGCCTAGTCTCGGCCCTGGCCCTCCACCCTCCTGATTCCGTCGATGCGGCTGATGATGGGCTCGATACGCCCTTCGAGCGCCGCGAGGTCCACATCCTCCGGCAAGCTCTCCAGTGCGTCGGCAAAGTCGACGTTGGGGTTCCAGTACACCACCTTGGTGAGGACCTTGGTCAGGGCGCCCCGGTAGAGCTTCTGGGCCTCATTGGCCAGAGAGGTCGCTCGGTTGGAATAGAGCTACGACGCCCTCGAAGAATAGGGTCAGCCTGGCGTCAGGGCTCACGTTTGGATCCTGGGAGTACCTGACATTCGGCATCCCCATGGCAGCCAGCTTCGTGGTGATCCTGCCGGCAACGTCGACGAGGCGGCCGATCCAGAGGTTTACGCACTTCGCGTACTCCTTGTGCTCGGTGGCGCCATCCCTCCGTAGATGCTTCTCGTCCTCCAGGGCCTTGTTCAGGGTCTCCTCATGAGCCCTGGCCTCCAAAAGCTTCCCCTCCAAGCCGTCAAGCTTCAACTTCAGATCGCTGATGGAGTCGTTGGCCTCGGAGAGCATCTTGGCCTTGTCAGAGATGGTGACCTACACATCCTCCAGAGTGCGGTTGGCCGCGTCCCTCTCCTCCGTCAGCGCCGAGACTCTCTTCTTCAGCTCCTCCCGCTCCAGCTCTAGCTCCTTCACCTTGCCGGCATGGACTAGGGCCTGAGCATCGAGTGCCTCCTTGTGCCTCTGCTCCAGCTCCTGAGTCCGCTGCGCGACGATCTACCCGATCTCTTCATCCTTGCCGCGGAGTGTGGCGGCGAGCGCCTCCTCACGGGCGGCAAGGTCCTCCTCCTGGGAGTTCATCAGAGCCTAGTGTTGTTGCCGAGCGGTCTCGTCCTTGGTGGCCTGCTCCTTCGCCACCTCCCGGGCATTCTCGACGTCAGCCTGCTTCAGGATGAGCTCCCATTTGCGCTCAGCCAGCTCGTCCTGGGCAGCCTTCAGTTCTTCCCGAGCCTCGCGGAACCAGGCCTGCGTCTGAGCGACGCGCTCCTCAAGATCTGCCTCCGCCTTGTCCACTCCCCCTATCCTGGATTTCGCCTTGTCTAGGCGGGCACGGTGGAGGGCCTAGAGCTTCTGGAAGTTGACGCTCATGGCCCGGAGAAGCTGCTCCTCTTGGGAACCGCCACTGCCAGCGCTCGGTTCATCAACAACCTGGAGCCTGGCGGTGGCGAGCGCCTCGTCATCGAACACCTCCCTCTCGGCTGGCGCCCTGGTGCTCGCCGTCCCTGGGAGGTGTACGAACAGGTCGTCGCCCACCTTCAAGTTCTTGCCCGAGACAGTGGCTGTAGGGGAGGAAGATTGGTCGTCAGCCATCTCCTCCCCGGTAGGCCCCTTGCCGGCCTCCTCGGCAGCAGCCTTGCCGGCCTCCCTGGCAGGCCCCTTGGCGGCCTCCTCAGACGGCGGTCTTGGCGGCCTCCTCGGTAGCAATCTTGTTGGCCTCGGCCTTGACGTCCTTGGCGACCTCCTCGATGACGATATCAATATCCTCCTGGTCCGCTGAGGAAGGGTCTGGATACCAAGAAGGAGAATGAGACGAGGCCAAAATCAAGGTTCAAAAAAGAAGAAGAAGAAGAAAAGACAGGGACAGGAGGCAGGCCACGTACCCGTGCCAAGCTGGGAAGAAGTGGTTCCCTCCCCGCCAATGTTCGTTGCCGGGATGGAGCCACTGCCACCCAAGTTCACCTCCTCCTCCTCCGTGCGTGTGGGCTCGGTGCTTGGTGCCCTTGTCGGGGACACCCCTCTGGGTGGCGTGGTCGACAAGGGCGGCGTGTTGGGGGTGGCCCTCAGCAGCTCCTCCTGCTGCCGCTCTCCTCCTGCGAACCCGGCAAGGTCAGCACCAAGGGATTGTCCCCCAAGACACACCGACGGAAAGTGAGTAGTGAACTCACGCTGGGGGCTGAAGCGGGGGCTGCGTCGGGGGATGTCGTCCGGGCTGATCACCACCAACTCCGGCGTGCGCGAAGTGCTCGCTGGGGGCTTGTCGCCCGTCGAGGCCCTGGCCCTCTTCGCCACACTCTAGGCCAACGTCTCCGTGTCCCTATGAGGATAACATCAAGTTAAAGGAGGATAGCACAGGCATGGGGTCAGGAGCAGATGGAGGGCGAAGTGCTTACTCGTCCTCCGCCTCCTCTTCCACTAGCCTCCTCTTCTTCTTCGGGCTGAAGGACCCAAGGTCAAAATTAACCTCGGAGGTGCCATCCAAAGGAGGAGGAGAAGAGGATGGGGTCCGGTGCCACTTGGACGAGGAGGAAGTGGTCGCTGTTTTCTTCGCTATCGCGGCCTTCACCGCCTTCTTTGCTGCTACGGCCTTCGTCGCCGCGGCCCTCGACTGGCACACGGACTGCTCCTGGACCTGTTGCTGCTGCGCGGTCATGCTGGGCCGGACCGGCTCGCCGGAGCTAGCCCGCCGCAGGACGCGTCTCTTCCTTGTGGCCGAGGGGTCATCAGCCCCTACCTCTTCTTCGGCCGACTCCTCGACCACATCTTCAACGAGGGGGCCCCGGCGCCGACACTACTGGCCTCCCCGGCAGACTCCGCCCATCCGGCGAGCTCTTTCTCCTCCGCAGCCGTGTCAGCCTCGTCCTCCGTGGTGCCGATGCTGCCAGCCTCCTTGGCGAGCGCCGCCTCCACCGCCCTGGCGGCGATGTAGTCCGGCCCCTCCTTGGTGGTGTCGCGGATGAGCAGCGGCTCGTCGCGGGCTCGACCCAGAGCGGATCGAGGCCGTGCGCGTTGAAGTCCGGCATCATGGCAATGATGGCGGTCTGGTGAGAGTTGTTCCTCAACGGGACCACTCCCGCCGGCAACCCAAACAGAGACGCCTTGACGGTCTTGCCGGCCTTTGTCAGGACCCCGGTCCTAAGCCACATAGATCTAGCATGTAACACATCATATCACTTTGCGGCCTCACGCACGGTATTCCCACGGGTGCCACCTTACCTGGCCCGGGACCGTTTGCGCCTTTTGGCTCACGTATATGATAGTGTCACTAGCATCCATATGACAGAGAACCCGGGCCGACATGACTAGTCGTGAACCCAAAGTGGCACTAACTTATAGGGACAGGCATACATGACCCAGCAACGAACGTGTGGGTCATCAACGAGTGAATTCGGGCTGTAGCAACTGGGTAGCAGGACTCCGGGAATCCGGGCTGTAGCAGGCTGACAGGACTCCGAAGACACCGCGTGACATTTCCCCAAAGGGACAGACACAGGATCGAAGAAGGACACATGTTGGCCAGTCTAAGTGTTCCGGAGCAGTAGCAACTAGGCTAACAGGACTCCGGTAAACCGGGTTGTAGCAGACTACCATGGCTCAGTGGAAGCACTAGACTACATTTCCCCATAAGAGAGGCTACCAAGGATAGACAACTAGGTTGTCGGATCCCACGCATACCAGGCATTCCAATCATACACACAATATGCTCGATATGTGTAAATACAACATGGCATCACAACTAAACTCTATGACTCAAAGTATTTATTCATAAGACTCCGAAGAGTCAGATATTACAAACATGGGTCTCATGACCCAGCATTCAAGTCATACAAGCAATAGCACATGCGGAAGCTTAACTTGTCTGAGTGCAGACAACTACAAAAGAAAAGGCTGAGAAGCCTGACTATCTACAAGATCCCCCAAGGTACAAGATCGTAGCTGAGGTGACAAGCTAACGTCGAAATCCACGCGGAACTACTAGTGAGACTGAAGTCTCTCTGCAAAAACATAAATTAAGCAAACGTGAATACAAATGTACCCAGCAAGACTTACATCAGAACTAGCTACATATGCATCGGTATCAACAAAGGGGGTGGTGGAGTTTGACTGCAGCAAGCCATCTTTGACTCGGTGGCTATCCTGAACTACGACAGCAAGTATCTCTTTTGGGGTGGCGCACACGAGTCCACATATTCACCATAACAATACACCACTATGGATCCGCTCCCGTCTCCCTACGAGAATGCCATCCATAGCACTCACGCTTATCTTGCGCATTTTAGAGTATCCACTTTCACTTGTCTATGAACTGTACAGGCAACCCAGAAGTCCTTTACCGCGGACACGGCTATTCGAATAGAAGATGTTAACCCTGCAGGGGTGTACTTCTTCACACACGCTCTTGCCACTTACCACCATGTACACATCGTGTATCTCGACAACCTTCAAGCGGAAGCCTAGCGAGGGAGTCGGCCACGACCTGACTAACCACACAAGTCTCTAGTCCAGGTTTATCGCCTATTCGGGTTCCATCCGCAAAGAGATCCGGCCGGGGTGTCGCTCACGGCCCTAAACGATGTGTGCAGGGTTCCCAAGCCCACCTCGACGGATGGATCTATGCTTGGTACACCGTGCCATGGTGCCTAGTCTGTCCCAAGCCCACCTGTACTGGGTGCCACTTGGTAGACTACTAACACAGCCTACAAACACCAGAAACTAGTTGCAACTCCTGGACAGAGATCATGTTGATTAATAAGTCGAGAGAGCTTGGAGTGCTCGGAGCCCAATGTGTGGTAGTAGCTGTTCATGGATCAGAAACACAGAACTCAGTTCCTGAGGACGGTTTCAATGAGACAACCCACCATGTACTCCTACATGGCCTCTCACCGCTACCTTTACCAAATCGTGTTCACACACTTCGCTCTCAACAGTAGGACATGTTCACAACTCTCCAATTAATCCCGGATGGATCAGACCTGACACAACTCTAAGCAATAGCAGGCATGACAAACAAGCATGAATGAGTAGGCACATCAGGGCTCAAACAACTCCTACTCATGCTAGTGGGTTTCATCTATTTACTGTGGCAATGACAGGTCATGCAGAGGAAAGGGGTTTAACTACCGCAGCATGTAACAGTTGAAGCGTTGTTGTCCTAATGCAGTAAAAGAGAGCAGGAGCGAGAGAGTGGGATTGTATCGGAATGAACAAGGGGGTTTTGCTTGCCTGGCACTTCTGAAGAGAGCATAGTTCTTCATCGGTGTCATCGATCACATCGTCGGAACCACGTCTATCGAGAGGGGACAAACACCGGCAAACAAGGAAGAACACAATCAATGCAATGCACAATATGATGCATGATCATGACATGTCAATATGCTGTGATTTGAGCTAATGCAACTAGCAACAGGTTAAATGAGTTTGATTTGAATCCAAGATTCAAATTCAAATTCCATATGTGGAAATTCAAATGCCATTTACATGATTTGTCCTAAACAGTAGCTATAAGTTGTTCTATCATGCATGAAAATGGTACAAATGGATAGATTGGATTTTTCTGATCATTTTTCATATATAATTTATCTTATTTGGAGTTATAGATAATTTTCTATGAATTTTAGAAGTTTTTGGTATTTTCTGGAATTTTCTGAATTATTTTAAATCCAAAAAATTATTAACTTCATCAGCATCGCGTCACTGTGACGTCAGCAAGTCAACTGCGGCTAACCAGGTCAAACCTGACCTGTGGGGTCCACTGGTCAGTCACACAGTGCTGTCTGGGTCACCGACATGTGGGGTCAGGTCAACAGCCACGTCAGCAAGTCAACGCTGACGTGTGGGTCGGTCAACAGGTGACGTGGCCAGGTCAAACTGACATGTGGGCCCTGTGGGGTTAGTTGAATCTAAACAAAACTAAACCAGGGTTAGTTAGGCTCTAGGGTTAATTAGCGATGTCATTAGCTGCTAATGATGGGGCCACGTCAAGCTCGCCGGAGTTCAGCCGGCGGCGACCATAGAACACGGCGGGGCGCGCCGGATTTGCGCTAGAGGCGTGATACGTCTCCGTTGTATCTATAATTTTTGATTGTTCCATGCCAATATTATACAACTTTCATATACTTTTTGGCAACTTTTTATACTATTTTTGGGACTAACATATTGATCCAGTGCCGAGTGCCAGTTCCTGTTTGTTGCATGTTTTATGTTTCGCGGAAACCCCATATCAAAAAGAATCCAAATGGGATAAAAACGGACGGAGAATATTTTTGGAATATTTGGAGAATTCCGGAAGAAGAATCAACGCGAGACGGTGCCCGAGGGGGGCACGAGGCAGGGGGCGCACCCCACCCCCCTGGGCGTGCCCCTGACCCTCGTTGGCCCCCCGTAAGGCGGTTGCTGCTCTACTTTGGATGCAAGAAAACTAATTTTCGAAGAAAAATCTGGGCGAAGGTTTCAATCCAATCGGAGTTACGGATCTCCATATATACACGAAACGGTGAAAGGGCAGCAGACGGGAGTGCAGAAACAGAGAGAGACAAGGAGGCAGATCCAATCTCGGAGGGGCTCTCGCCCCTCCCATGCCATGGAGACCATGGGCCAGAGGGGAAACCCTTCTCCCATCTAGGGAGAAGGTCAAGAAAGAAGAAGAAGAAGGAGGGGGGCTCTCTCCCCCTCTCTCCCGGTGGCGCCGGAACGCCGCCGGGGCCATCATCATCAGCGCGATCTACAACAACACCTTCGCCATCTTCACCAACATCTCCATCACCTTCCCCCCTCTATCTACAGCGGTCCACTCTCCTGCAACCCGATGTACCCTCTACTTGAACATGGTGCTTTATGATTCATATTATTATCCAATGATGTGTTGCCATCCTATGATGTCTGAGTAGATTTTCGTTGTCCTATCGGTGGTTGATGAATTGCTATGATTGATTTAATTTGCTTGTGGTTATGTTGCTGTCCTTTGGTGCCCATCATATGAGCGCGCGCGTGGATCACACCATAGGGTTAGTTGTATATTGATAGGACTATGTATTGGAGGGCAAGAGTGACAGAAGCTTCAACCTAGCATAGAAATTGATGCATACGGGATTGAAGGGGGACCAATATAACTTAATGCTATGGTTGGGTTTTACCTTAATGAACATTAGTATTTGCGGATGCTTGCTAATAGTTCCAATCATAAGTGCATAGAATTCCAAGTCAGGGATGACATGCTAGCAGTGGCCTCTCCCACATAAAACTTGCTATCGGTCTAGTAAAGTAGTCAATTGCTTAGGGACAATTCCGCAACTCCTACCACCACTTTTCCACACTCGCTATATTTACTTTATTGTGTCTTTACCTAAACAGCCCCTAGTTTTTATTTACGTGCTCTTTATTTCCTTGCAAACCTATCCAACAACACCTACAAAGTACTTCTATTTTTATAGTTGTTCTAGGTAAAGCGAACGTCAAGCATGCGTAGAGTTGTATCGGTGGTCGATAGAACTTGAGGGAATATTTGTTCTACCTTTAGCTCCTCGTTGGGTTCGACACTCTTACTTATCGAAAGAGGCTACAATTGATCCACTATACTTGTGGGTTATCAAAACCTTTTTCTGGCGCCGTTGCCGGGGAGCAATAGCGTGGGGTGAATATTCTTGTGTGTGCTTGTTTGCTTTATCACTAAGTAATTTTTATTTGCTGTTCTTAGTTGTTCTCTATCTGTAACATCTCAAAATTTTCCAAATTTTGGAATGTTAATAAAAACATATCATTGAGTGAATTGCTATGATTTTTAAGGGAAATTGGAACTTTCTGAGCCCTTGTTTAAACTTTTTCAAACCATGTAAAAAGGGTTGGACAACATTTTGTCCAATAAACTATGGTTGGTGAAGTTTATTCAAGAATTCAAAGGGCATTCAATTCTTCCAGAATATTTTGAATGCACATTCAAATATACGAGTGAGAATAAAATGACTTTCTCAAATGTAGTGCATGAATATTTCTTTTGGGGTTCTTTGAATTTATGAGTTTCATTGAAATTGGATCTTATATGGAATTTTAATGCCACTTAAATATTTCCAAAGTATTCAAATTAAAAGTAATGAGAGGAGATAACGTGACTTCTCCAAAAAATTGGAAATATTTCATACGGTACAATTATCCTTTTATGAATTTGCAAAACTCAACATCGATTTGTTTGAGTATATTCAATTATGTCCATAAAGCATTAATAGTAGTTTGTACACAAAATGTATAATGTTAAATGCCGAAACTAATTTTGCTGGACTCTAAATAATATTTAGATTAATGTAAACAATTTTAATTTCTAATATAACTAAACTTTTTGTCCAGTTATTAGTTAATTAAATAAATTCTAATCTAAAGTCTAACATGGGCTAGGCCCATCACGTGAGCAGCCCAACTCCTCACTGTCATCTTCTTCCTCAGGACAACCTGCAGAACCTACAGAAACTGACGAGCAGCAGAGTTGCCTCTGCGCCATTAACCCCAGAATCGGTTCCCCTCACCTCCCTCGACCGTTCCCACCCCCTAGTGCGCCTCGTAGACAGCCATAATGGCCACCACAAACGCTTGAAACTGCAGCCATTATACACATTAATCCCGGCGACGCCCCGCTCAACTCCGGCTCTCCCCTGCCCTATAAAAGGTACCCCGGCAGACGCCTTCTCACCCTCCTTCTTCACGTCTAGAAATCCCTCTGCCTATTCCCTTGTACATCGAGTAATCTCTCGCCGAAGTTCATCACTGCAGCCACGAATTGAGGAAGGTAGCATCGCCGTACGTGGAACTCAGACCGTAATTTCCGCGCTTTTCTTATTCTATATCATACACTAGCCTCTATGACCCTTCATACCTCTCGATTCCACAGCGGGAGCACTCGCCCGACGGGGTCGAGTTCCACCGCCGCCCGGAAGGATTCCAGCGAGCCCGTGGCACATGTACAGAACAAGTTCGTCGCCGTATCCTACTCCATCGTCTTCAGAGAGAACCCCTCTCCACCGTCCGACACTCCTAATTCACCGGAGCACGCCCGAGCCACCATCTTCCTCATCGCCGACGACCAACTCCGGTGAGGTCTCTGTAATTCCCGTAATATATTTTCAGAAAAATATCCAAACTTCGGAAATTCGTATCTCCCAAACCGTATGTCTGATTTCGACAAATAAGATATCCCCGGATTCTTTGGAACATCTAGTTTATTGTAAGATTTAAAATTTCACTTTTGAGCAAATTAAAATTTAGCTCTGATTTAAATAGGAATTGAATAATTTGCTATATCTTTTAATCTGGAAATCACATGGAAATGTTCCAATTACCAAAGTTGGTCCCTAGAACCATACCTTTCTGTTAGGACCCATACCTTAATTTTTCAACCATGCTTAGTTCATGTTTTAGCCTCTACACCATAAAATCACTTTCCTTACTCATAATTTAACATCTTCGACCAATTACATTTTATGCTTAGATAAATCTCTTAGATTGATCCCTAGAAATCTCTGTGGTCATATGTTACTACCACAAAAATTTGGAGTTAGTAAATTATTAGTTTCAATTCCCTAAACTCATAACTTTCAATTCCCATAGTCGACCACAAGTCTAATATTTTAAATAGTTTCTTTATAGAAATTTGGTTATAAAAACTTGTCTCTCAATCACTCTATATATTGACACCATGATCTCCCTTGAACCAACTTGACCCACCCTAGAATAAAATCTATGACACATTCCCATCCGAAGAAACTTCTTATCTCAACCATAGCCACGACATGATAATTATCCTAAGAATGTGTTTGTATTATTAATTTGAATCTTTTATTTGGATCTTTATTTGAATTGTTGTGTGTTGAAGTATTTTCTTTCGTTGTTAGATATATCGTAAAGTAAAGGAATGACGGTAACAAGTAGGGAATCAACTTCAAGACTCAGGCAAGTTGCAAATTGATCATGCTTCGACCTATATTTTCATTTTATGCATATCTCTTTAAATTTTACTACTATGCATATTTTATAAAAGTTTTGCAAAGTATTGTTTTTTTAGCTAGAGCCATAAGGACTAACTACCATGCTTGGCCGCGCTTGCACAAATGGGTGGGTTGAAAATCAAACAAGTTTTAAACGAATAAACTTGCCCTCTTTTGGGGCAATGTTTTGAGAAAACTTTTGAAAACCAAAACTATATACTATTTTACTATTACTCCCTGGGCGGAATGGTATTGACGGGAGCGTCTACAAGTGATTGCGCCCATCGGGGTCTTGCAGTGAATGCGCCCGACTGGGGTCTTGCACACAGGTTTTTGGTGGGGATTGCCGTCCAGGGGAATGAGATCTTCCAAGTACAGTTTGATGTAGCTTCCAGTACAACAACATGCTACTATGGGCTCTGGCTTAGCTTAGTACTAACGGGAAACCCTTACCTCAGGACCGCCATCGGAGAGGGGCTTTCATTGCCTAAGTTGCGGGCGGCTTGGTCAGGTATAGGGGGCTGTTATGGAAAGACTTCGTCACAATCTCCTCCTAGTCGTGCACCCAAGTGTGTACGATAAACGGGGTTGGTTGTGTCATGTGGGGAACGTGTACGACCTCTGTAGAGGGTTTAACCTAATCGATTAGCCGTGCCCCCGGTTACGGGCAATTTTGAGCAATTGAAGACTTGGACTGAAGAAGAATCTCCCCTTTCTTTTCTAAAAATCTGTTTTAAGGGTTAAAGTTGAGGAATGAGCATAGTGAATGTGTTTCACTTCAACCTTATGTATGTTTTAAAACTATTTTGGAGAATGAGCAATGGTGCGTATATCCAAGTGTCTCACTCCTACTTTTTATGCTAAAAACTATTTTTATATCAAAAGAAGTTTACAAAATTTAGTATCGGAGAAAATTGGCTTTACGCAAAGGAAACCTCCACCAATACTTACCCTACATATATATATATATATATATATTCCGTTAAACTTTCCTTTGCAACTTGCGAGTACATTCCACGTACTCATCTGCACCTGTCATGTGCAGATCTCGACTGATTAAGAGACGATAGGGTTATGGTCTACACTCAACGAGCCCAGTGGCGTTGATGGTGCCCTAACTTAGCGACTACGTATAATTCCGCTGTATTATGCACCAGCATTGAGCTGTGCAAATGGTATGTATTTGCTTAATTCTGGATCTATCGTTGTAGTAAAATGATGTATGTTTTACTGATATTCATTATTGTTACTGTGTCTGCTAGCTACGATCCAGGGATAGCACAGGCAGCACAGAGACTTGGATTTTGTCAAATCCGGGTCGTTACACTATCTTTAGTTATGGATATGGAACACGAAATACCAAAAAAATTAGGTGCACTTGCTGCTCATGGAGATGGGGAACCTCCTAAAACCCTCGATGATCATTATGTGAAAAATATTATGTACCACTTTGATAATCTTGAGAAAACCTCATTCAATTATGTAATGGGAGACACGTTGGATCAACGTGAATATTTTAGGGATTATCGCTTGACTCAAAAAGGAAAACTATTATGGGATCAAATTTATATGTTGAAGTGGTATGCTAGGCAACTATGCTTGAGATATGATTATACTTGTTGCTCTAGGATGAAGGCTCCACACCTTCCCTTTTCATGCAAATTTAATGATAATGAAACCTTGGCTTCTTAGGCTAGAGGTATATATGATTACTATGATGTGGAACAAATAGAAGAATTTGTTGCTTTTAAGGGTGCTTGATACCACTTGATAGAGGCAAAGGTGTCCCGTCTTTCGATGAGATGATGAATATCGCTTTGATGGAAGTCGACTTTGACGATCCGACTACGAACGTGCGAGGACGTCGCGCCTTAGCAATCGCTAAACCAACTCCGAGAGGTTATCGACCACGCCGGAGCACGATCAACCTGACCACGAGGGTCTGTTTCCTGCGAGCAAACGAAGAACAGGCAAGAAACTGAGATTGCAATCTGGATATTGCGAATATAAGATGAAAGCTTTATTGATCAAGGTGGGGTTCTGTGACGCCTTTGTCTGGTCGCTGAACACAAACGAAGTACGCGAAGTTGCAGCTATGGCGAACTTTTAATCTAAACAAAACCCAAAGTCTAAACGATGCCCTAAGGGCTGTATATATGGAGGAAGAGGGGGGGGAATTTCGTGGCCCTTGAGGAAGGGGTCCGAAACCAACCCTATCTCTTGTTTCCCCACACATACGGACTCTAAAAACAGCCTATACTTATGTATTTCGAAATTACATGGGCCTGGCCCAATAATAAGGTGACGCAGCACCTAGAATAGCCTCTGGACGAAAGTTATGAAGTAGCATCTTGTATATTTCGTCCAAGGCTTCATGCACGCATTATGGTGGCTTCAACGTCCTGAAATCATCACTTGTAACTCCGTTCTTGTTCCCCATGCGCATGCCATCATCTCCATGCTTGTTCTTGCTCCAATGTTCATCCTTCTCAAAGCTAGGCCCTTCATTTGTAAGCAAAACAAATGTATCCAATTTAGGCAGCATCATATTCTCATGAACATTAGAATCATTAGCAAGAAACGAAAGTACCTGGTAATTTAATTAGCGTGCGCGAGCTCTAGTAATTGGTCCAGTATGTATAGCAGCAGGGACTGTGGGTGTAATAATTGTATTGATGTCCTCATCATCCTCCCCTTCTTGAAATGAAGTCGTCCTCGACGGAAGCTCATCTTCCTCACCCAAATAAGGCTTCAAATCTGCAATATTAAAAGTGGGACTAACCCCAAAATCTGCAGGCAGCTCAAGTTTATATGCATTATCATTTATTTTCTCTAACACCTTAAAAGGACCATCAGCACGTGGCATTAGCTTTGATTTGCGCAAATCAGGAAATCTATCCTTACGCAAATGTAACCAAACAAGATCTCCAGGTGCAAACACAACATGTTTTCTACCCTTATCTCCAGCAAGTTTATATTTAGCATTCATACGCTCAATGTTTTCCTTAGTTAACTCATGCATATATAGCGATTACCAGGGAGAGTCAAACGCACGATGTAGACTTATGTGGAGCTGGGAAGGCTTATAATATGGTAGCAAAATGGTAAGCAATAATCAATTCAGAGATGCAAAGTTGAATAAACGCTCAACGACGGTACTGTGCTGGTCCTAGGCTAGACCGTGCTAGAGACGCGAGCCTAGAACACTAACAAAATCACGGCGCTGCACGTAAACAAGGGAAAAGCACACTCAGGGATTTTTTTTTCGCTCTTTTTTTTTTGCGCTCTTTTTTTTTTGCGCTCCTCTTTTTTTTTTGCGAAAAAATCACTATAATGGCGAGTGTCTCAAAACTCTTCCCAGGTCAAACTGACAGGATGGGCACAAAATTTTTTGACTATTTTTTTTTCGGAAATCAGGGCAGCGACGACGAAAAAGTGCGACAAAAAATCACTATGATGGCGAGTGTCTCAAAACACTACCCGGGGCCTAAAAATAGGATAGGGAAAAAATATTTTTGGTTGCCGAAATTTTGGCCTAAAAACTGCCCGGGGGTCTCCAGACTCTTTTTTTTTCCGAGACCTACTCAGGCAAGGAAACACGAAACGGAAAATATATGGATCTCTAAAACAAACCGACTATGAAAAGAACTCGGATTGGTGGTGGATATATGGCGGTAGTATATGGCAGCGGTGGTGGTATATGGATACGGATTCAAAGCGGTGGCGGATAAGCAATGGTGGTAGATGGCAAGGCGATGATGATGGTGCGGCGGCGGCGTGACAACTTATGACCAGAACTCGAAACTCTAAAAGACTAGACTCTAAGACCAGCAACTTGACACGACGATGCAACCGCAAATTCAACAAAGCAAAAACCCTAAAAAGATTATGCAAAGGCTCAGATTGGTTCGGATATGATGAACTAACCCTAATTTTTTTTTGTGGCTTTTTCGTGGACTGTAGGTATGAAGAACAGACTCGATCTAAACTACGAAAAACTGTAAAATCTCACCGAGCAACCTGGAAATCTGATACCACTTGATAGAGGCAAAGGTGTCCCGTCTTTCGATGAGATGATGAATATCGCTTTGATGGAAGTCGACTTTGACGATCCGACTACGAACGTGCGAGGACGTCGCGCCTTAGCAATCGCTAAACCAACTTCGAGAGGTTATCGACCACGCCGGAGCACGATCAACCTGACCACGAGGGTCTGTTTTCTGCGAGCAAACGAAGAACAGGCAAGAAACTGAGATTGCAATCTGGATATTGCGAATATAAGATGAAAGCTTTATTGATCAAGGTGGGGTTCTGTGACGCCTTTGTCTGGTCGCTGAACACAAACGAAGTACGCGAAGTTGCAGCTATGGCGAACTTTTAATCTAAACAAAACCCAAAGTCTAAACGACGCCCTAAGGGCTGTATATATGGAGGAAGAGGGGGGAATTTCGTGGCCCTTGAGGAAGGGGTCCGAAACCAACCCTATCTCTTGTTTCCCCACACATACGGACTCTAAAAACAGCCTATACTTATGTATTTCGAAATTACATGGGCCTGGCCCAATAATAAGGTGACGCGGCACCTAGAATAGCCTCTGGACGAAAGTTATGAAGTAGCATCTTGTATATTTCGTCCAAGGCTTCATGCACGCATTATGGTGGCTTCAACGTCCTGAAATCATCACTTGTAACTCCGTTCTTGTTCCCCATGCGCATGCCATCATCTCCATGCTTGTTCTTGCTCCAATGTTCATCCTTCTCAAAGCTAGGCCCTTCATTTGTAAGCAAAACAAATGTATCCAATTTAGGCAGCATCATATTCTCATGAACATTAGAATCATTAGCAAGAAACGAAAGTACCTGGTAATTTAATTGGCGTGCGCGAGCTCTAGTAATTGGTCCAGTATGTATAGCAGCAGGGCCTGTGGGTGTAATAATTGTATTGATGTCCACGAAAAAAGCCACAAAAAAAAAATTAGGGTTAGTTCATCATATCCGAACCAATCTGAGCCTTTGCATAATCTTTTTAGGGTTTTTGCTTTGTTGAATTTGCGGTTGCATCGTCGTGTCAAGTTGCTGGTCTTAGAGTCTAGTCTTTTAGAGTTTCGAGTTCTGGTCATAAGTTGTCACGCCGCCGCCGCACCATCATCATCGCCTTGCCATCTACCACCATTGCTTATCCGCCACCGCTTTGAATCCGTATCCATATACCACCACCGCTGCCATATACTACCGCCATATATCCACCACCAATCCGAGTTCTTTTCATAGTCGGTTTGTTTTAGAGATCCATATATTTTCCGTTTCGTGTTTCCTTGCCTGAGTAGGTCTCGGAAAAAAAAAAAGTCTGGAGACCCCCGGGCAGTTTTTAGGCCAAAATTTCGGCAACCAAAAATATTTTTTCCCTATCCTATTTTTAGGCCCCGGGTAGTGTTTTGAGACACTCGCCATCATAGTGATTTTTTGTCGCACTTTTTCGTCGTCGCTGCCCTGATTTCCGAAAAAAAAATAGTCAAAAAATTTTGTGCCCATCCTGTCAGTTTGACCTGGGAAGAGTTTTGAGACACTCGCCATTATAGTGATTTTTCGCCAAAAAAAAAAGAGCGCAAAAAAAAAGAGCGCAAAAAAAAAGAGCGAAAAAAAATTCCAGAGTGTGCTTTTCCCTTGTTTACGTGCAGCGCCGTGATTTTGTTAGTGTTCTAGGCTCGCGTCTCTAGCACGGTCTAGCCTAGGACCAGCACAGTACCGTCGTTGAGCGTTTATTCAACTTTGCATCTCTGAATTGATTATTGCTTACCATTTTGCTACCATATTATAAGCCTTCCCAGCTCCACATAAGTCTACATCGTGCGTTTGACTCTCCCTGGTAATCGCTATATCCAAGCTTTGAGAGTTTTTGACTACAACGGTTGCCGATCACCACCTGCTGCTGGGTAAGAACTGGTAAGAATTTGAGATTCGCTTGAAGGTTTTGTGACACACCACCATCCCACCACTTCTAGTAGTCTGCAGGATCATATTCTTTTGTGTTTCTATTGCTGCTAACCATGGCAGGTTCACAAGCCGATGAGACTGATTGGGAGAACATGACGAACAAGGAGTTGCATGATAAATTTCAGCAAATGATGAGTGGCCAGGTGGGCGATGTGCTAAACAGATTTGAAGAGGCTATGGAGAAGATAGATGCCGTGGAGAAGTCGTTTGAGACAAAGCTGGATGACAAGTTTACTGAATTACTCAAGCGTCTTCCCCAACCACCACCGGCTGCACATGTCGCACCTCTACAACAACAACAACCACATCTCCAACGCCGCCTTCCAAATCAAGTGGGACGGGCACAGCGCGTTCCAATTGAGATTGGTCAAAATTCGGGTGCTGCTGTCCCTACTGTTGATGCTTCTTTGGCTCCTGCTCCTGCGGCGGCTGAGGAGGATGACGATTATGCGGGCGATTATGAGGATGAGGTTGATCAAAATCAGAACTACGTGCAGCCACCAGCACCACCACCAGCAGGTCGACCTCAGGTATATATTCGCAACGGTAGGCCGGCACCACCACCTCAGGTACGAGACAATGACCATCTCCCTGAACTGAAATTGAATATTCCACCATTTGAGGGTAGATATGTTCCTGATATATATCTTACTTGGGAGTTAGAAACTGAACAACGATTTACATGTTTACAATATCCTGAGGAGAGACGTGTTCCTGCTGCTGTTTGTGCTTTCACTAGCTTTGCATGTGTTTGGTGGTCTGAACATTGTAGATTATATCCTGTTCCAGCTACTTGGGCTGCTTTGAAAACTGCTATGCGTACTCGTTGGGTTCCACCATATTATCAACGTGAATTACTTCAAAAATTGCAGCGTTTAAGACAAGGAAAAAATTCTGTAGAAGAATATTATCAGGAATTACAAACTGGCATGATTAGATGTGGTATTGTTGAGGAGAATGAAGCTATGCTTGCACGTTTTATGGGTGGATTAAATAAAGAGATTCAGACCATTCTAGAGTATAAGGATTATAATAATATCACTCGTTTATTCCATCTTGCTTGTAAAGCTGAACGTGAAGTGCAGGATCGACAGCCATTGGCGCGAACTAACTTTTCTGCAGGTCGACCTTCATCATGGACACCGCGTGCATTTTCTACTTCCACTTCACCATCACCTCCATCAGGTGCCACCTCCAGCCGTGATACAAGAAAGCAGGCACAACCACCACTCTCTGCCAAGAGCACACCTGCCGGGCCTGTGCAGAGCTCTTCTTCTTCCATGGCATCGACAGGGCACACAAGTGATATTATTTGTCGTCGTTGTAAGGGAAGAGGACATTTTGCGAGAGAATGCAAATCTCAGCGTGTCATGATTGCTACTGAGGATGGTGGGTATGAGTCCGCTAGTGACTATGATGAGGAGACTTTGGCTCTTATTACACGTGAAGAACATGGTGGAGATGATTCTGAAAATGAGACGCAATACATGGCTCCTGAAGACGCTGACAGGTATGAATGTTTAGTTGCTCAACGTGTTTTGAGTGTGCAGGTCACACAAGCAGAGAAAAATCAGAGGCATAATTTGTTCCATACAAAGGGAGTTGTGAAGGAACGTTCTGTTCGCGTCATCATAGATGGAGGGAGCTGTAACAACTTGGCTAGCATGGAGATGGTGGAGAAGCTATCTCTCACCACAAGACCACATCCACATCCTTACTACATCCAATGGTTCAACAACAGCGGCAAGGTTAAGGTAACACGTACTGTTCGTGTGCATTTTAGTATCTCTACATATGCTGATTATGTTGATTGTGATGTGGTACCCATGCAAGCATGTTCCTTATTACTAGGTAGACCATGGCAATTTGATAAAAATTCTGTACACCATGGTAGAAACAATCAGTATACTCTTGTTCATAAGGATAAAAATATTACTTTGCTTCCTATGACTCCTGATTCCATTTTGAAAGATGACATTAATAGAGCTAATAAAGCAAAACAGGAGAAAAATAAGAGTGAAAATCAGATTGTGGCAAAGGAATTTGAGCAACAAATGAAACCTAATAATAAACCATCTAGTGTTGTTTCTGAAATTAAATTGAAAAATGCATGTTTACTTGCCAAAAAATCTGATATTGATGAACTAGATTTCAGCAAATCTGTTTGCTATGCTTTTGTGTGCAAAGAGGCATTATTTTCATTCGAGGACGTGCCTTCCTCTTTGCCCCCTGCTGTCACTCACATTTTGCAGGAGTTCGCTGACGTCTTCCCACAAGACGTGCCACCGGGATTACCACCTATTCGAGGGATTGAGCATCAAATTGACTTAATTCCCGGTGCATCGCTACCCAACCGTGCACCATACCGTACCAATCCAGAGGAGACGAAGGAGATTATGCGTCAAGTACAGGAGCTGCTCGACAAAGGTTATATACGCGAATCTCTTAGTCCTTGTGCTGTTCCTATTATACTCGTGCCTAAAAAGGATGGTACGTCGCGTATGTGTGTTGATTGTAGAGGCATTAATAATATTACTATTCGTTATCGTCATCCTATTCCTAGGCTCGATGCTATGCTTGATGAATTGAGTGGCTCTACAATATTCTCCAAAGTTGATTTGCGTAGTGGATACCATCAAATTCGTATGAAATTGGGAGATGAATGGAAAACTGCATTTAAAACTAAGTTTGGTTTATATGAGTGGTTAGTCATGCCTTTTGGGTTAACTAATGCACCTAGTACTTTCATGAGACTAATGAACGAAGTTTTACGTGCTTTCATTGGACGATTTGTGGTGGTCTATTTTGATGATATACTGATTTATAGCAAATCTTTGGAAGAACATTTGGAACATTTACGTGCTGTTTTTATTGCTCTACGTGATGCACGTTTGTTTGGTAACCTTGGGAAGTGCACCTTTTGCACCGACCGAGTATCTTTTCTTGGCTATGTTGTTACTCCACAGGGAATTGAAGTTGATAAAGCCAAGATTGAAGCTATTGAGAGTTGGCCGCAGCCCAAAACGGTCACACAACTGCGGAGTTTTCTTGGACTCGCTGGTTTCTATAGGCGTTTTGTGAGAGATTTTAGCACCATTGCTGCACCTCTCAACGAGCTTACAAAGAAGGATGTGCCTTTTGTTTGGGGTACCGCACAGGAAGAAGCCTTCACGGTATTGAAAGATAGGTTGACACATGCTCCTTTACTCCAACTTCCTGATTTTAATAAGACTTTTGAGCTTGAATGTGATGCTAGTGGCATTGGATTAGGAGGTGTGTTATTACAAGATGGCAAACCTGTTGCATACTTTTCTCAAAAATTGAGTGGGCCTAGTCCGAATTATTCTACTTATGATAAAGAACTATATGCTCTTGTTCGGACTTTAGAAACATGGCAACATTATTTATGGCCCAAAGAATTAGTTATACATTCTGATCATGAATCTTTGAAACATATTAAAAGTCAAGCTAAACTGAATCGTAGACATGCTAAATGGGTTGAATTCATTGAAACTTTCCCTTATGTCATTAAACACAAGAAGGGTATAGAAAATGTTATTACTGATGCATTGTCTCGTCGCTATACTATGCTTTCACAACTTGACTTCAAAATATTTGGTTTGGAGACCATCAAAGATCAATATGTGCATGATGCTGATTTTAAAGATGTCTTGCAGAATTGTAAAGAAGGAAGAACCTGGAATAAGTTTGTCGTTAATGATGGATTTGTGTTCCGTGCTAACAAGCTATGCATTCCAGCTAGCTCTCTTCGTCTTTTGTTGTTGCAGGAGGCGCATGGAGGGGGATTAATGGGACACTTTGGCGTGAAGAAGACGGAGGACGTACTTGCTACACATTTCTTTTGGCCAAAGATGAGACGGGATGTTGAGCGTTTTGTTGCTCGCTGCACTACATGTCAAAAAGCTAAGTCACGACTCAATCCTCATGGTTTATATATGCCCTTGCATGTACCTAGTGTTCCTTGGGAGGATATATCTATGGACTTTGTTTTAGGTTTACCTCGAACAAAGAAGGGGAGGGATAGCATATTTGTTGTCGTGGATAGATTCTCGAAAATGGCGCACTTTATACCATGTCATAAAAGCGATGATGCTGTTAATGTTGCTGATTTGTTCTTTCGTGAAATTATTCGCTTGCATGGTGTGCCAAATACTATTGTTTCAGATCGTGATACTAAATTTCTTAGCCACTTTTGGAGATGTTTATGGGCTAAGTTGGGGACTAAACTGCTTTTTAGTACTACTTGTCACCCCCAAACTGATGGACAAACTGAAGTAGTCAATAGAACATTGTCTACTATGCTTAGGGCTGTTTTGAAGAATAATAAGAAAATGTGGGAAGACTGCTTGCCTCATATTGAGTTTGCTTATAATCGTTCATTGCATTCTACTACTAAGATGTGCCCTTTTGAAATTGTGTATGGTTTCCTACCTCGTGCACCTATTGATTTGTTGCCTCTTCCATCTTCGGAGAAGGTTAATTTTGATGCTAAACAACGTGCTGAATTGATCTTAAAAATGCATGAGTTAACTAAGGAAAACATTGAGCGCATGAATGCTAAATATAAACTTGCTGGAGATAAGGGTAGAAAACATGTTGTGTTTGCACCTGGAGATCTTGTTTGGTTACATTTGCGTAAGGATAGATTTCCTGATTTGCGCAAATCAAAGCTAATGCCACGTGCTGATGGTCCTTTTAAGGTGTTAGAGAAAATAAATGATAATGCATATAAACTTGAGCTGCCTGCAGATTTTGGGGTTAGTCCCACTTTTAATATTGCAGATTTGAAGCCTTATTTGGGTGAGGAAGATGAGCTTCCGTCGAGGACGACTTCATTTCAAGAAGGGGAGGATGATGAGGACATCAATACAATTATTACACCCACAGGCCCTGCTGCTATACATACTGGACCAATTACTAGAGCTCGCGCACGCCAATTAAATTACCAGGTACTTTCGTTTCTTGTTAATGATTCTAATGTTCATGAGAATATGATGCTGCCTAAATTGGATACATTTGTTTTGCTTACAAATGAAGGGCCTAGCTTTGAGAAGGATGAACATTGGAGCAAGAACAAGCATGGAGATGATGGCATGCGCATGGGGAACAAGAACGGAGTTACAAGTGATGATTTCAGGACGTTGAAGCCACCATAATGCGTGCATGAAGCCTTGGACGAAATATACAAGATGCTACTTCATAACTTTCGTCCAGAGGCTATTCTAGGTGCTGCGTCACCTTATTATTGGGCCAGGCCCATGTGATTTCGAAATACATAAGTATAGGCTGTTTTTAGAGTCCGTATGTGTGGGGAAACAAGAGATAGGGTTGGTTTCGGACCCCTTCCTCAAGGGCCACGAAATTCCCCCCCTCTTCCTCCATAAATACAGCCCTTAGGGCATCGTTTAGACTTTGGGTTTTGTTTAGATTAAAAGTTCGCCATAGCTGCAACTTCGCGTACTTCGTTTGTGTTCAGCGACCAGACAAAGGCGTCACAGAACCCCACCTTGATCAATAAAGCTTTCATCTTATATTCGCAATATCCAGATTGCAATCTCAGTTTCTTGCCTGTTCTTCGTTTGCTCGCAGGAAACAGACCCTCGTGGTCAGGTTGATCGTGCTCCGGCGTGGTCGATAACCTCTCGGAGTTGGTTTAGCGATTGCTAAGGCGCGACGTCCTCGCACGTTCGTAGTCGGATCGTCAAAGTCGACTTCCATCAAAGCGATATTCATCATCTCATCGAAAGACGGGACACCTTTGCCTCTATCAAGTGGTATCAGTTTTCAGGTTGCTCGGTGAGAATTTCCAGTTTCCCCTAGATTAGATTTATTTTCTTACCTATTGTCCAAGAAAAAGCCACAAAAAAGTTAGATCTATTCATCCTTTTGTCCAACGACCAGACCAAGACCGCTTACGGATTCCCACCACTATCAATACTTCATATATATTCGCAATATTCAGATTGCATCAAATTGACTTAATTCCCGGTGCATCGCTACCCAACCGTGCACCATACCGTACCAATCCAGAGGAGACGAAGGAGATTATGCGTCAAGTACAGGAGCTGCTCGACAAAGGTTATATACGCGAATCTCTTAGTCCTTGTGCTGTTCCTATTATACTCGTGCCTAAAAAGGATGGTACGTCGCGTATGTGTGTTGATTGTAGAGGCATTAATAATATTACTATTCGTTATCGTCATCCTATTCCTAGGCTCGATGATATGCTTGATGAATTGAGTGGCTCTACAATATTCTCCAAAGTTGATTTGCGTAGTGGATACCATCAAATTCGTATGAAATTGGGAGATGAATGGAAAACTGCATTTAAAACTAAGTTTGGTTTATATGAGTGGTTAGTCATGCCTTTTGGGTTAACTAATGCACCTAGTACTTTCATGAGACTAATGAACGAAGTTTTACGTGCTTTCATTGGACGATTTGTGGTAGTCTATTTTGATGATATACTGATTTATAGCAAATCTTTGGAAGAACATTTGGAACATTTACGTGCTGTTTTTATTGCTCTACGTGATGCACGTTTGTTTGGTAACCTTGGGAACTGCACCTTTTGCACCGACCGAGTATCTTTTCTTGGCTATGTTGTTACTCCACAGGGAATTGAAGTTGATAAAGCCAAGATTGAAGCTATTGAGAGTTGGCCGCAGCCCAAAACGGTCACACAAGTGCGGAGTTTTCTTGGACTCGCTGGTTTCTATAGGCGTTTTGTGAGAGATTTTAGCACCATTGCTGCACCTCTCAACGAGCTTACAAAGAAGGATGTGCCTTTTGTTTGGGGTACCGCACAGGAAGAAGCCTTCACGGTATTGAAAGATAAGTTGACACATGCTCCTTTACTCCAACTTCCTGATTTTAATAAGACTTTTGAGCTTGAATGTGATGCTAGTGGCATTGGATTAGGAGGTGTGTTATTACAAGATGGCAAACCTGTTGCATACTTTTCTGAAAAATTGAGTGGGCCTAGTCTGAATTATTCTACTTATGATAAAGAACTATATGCTCTTGTTTGGACTTTAGAAACATGGCAACATTATTTATGGCCCAAAGAATTTGTTATACATTCTGATCATGAATCTTTGAAACATATTAAAAGTCAAGCTAAACTGAATCGTAGACATGCTAAATGGGTTGAATTCATTGAAACTTTCCCTTATGTCATTAAACACAAGAAGGGTAAAGAAAATGTTATTGCTGATGCATTGTCTCGTCGCTATACTATGCTTTCACAACTTGACTTCAAAATATTTGGTTTGGAGACCATCAAAGATCAATATGTGCATGATGCTGATTTTAAAGATGTATTGCAGAATTGTAAAGAAGGAAGAACCTGGAACAAGTTTGTCGTTAATGATGGATTTGTGTTCCGTGCTAACAAGCTATGCATTCCAGCTAGCTCTCTTCGTATTTTGTTGTTGCAGGAGGCGCATGGAGGAGGATTAATGGGACACTTTGGCGTGAAGAAGACGGAGGACGTACTTGCTACACATTTCTTTTGGCCAAAGATGAGACGGATGTTGAGCGTTTTGTTGCTCGCTGCACTACATGTCAAAAAGCTAAGTCACGACTCAATCCTCATGGTTTATATATGCCTTTGCCTGTACCTAGTGTTCCTTGGGAGGATATATCTATGGACTTTGTTTTAGGTTTACCTCGAACAAAGAAGGGGAGGGATAGCATATTTGTTGTCGTGGATAGATTCTCGAAAATGGCGCACTTTATACCATGTCATAAAAGCGATGATGCTGTTAATGTTGCTGATTTGTTCTTTCGTGAAATTATTCGCTTGCATGGTGTGCCAAATACTATTGTTTCAGATCGTGATACTAAATTTCTTAGCCACTTTTGGAGATGTTTATGGGCTAAGTTGGGGACTAAACTGCTTTTTAGTACTACTTGTCACCCCCAAACTGATGGACAAACTGAAGTAGTCAATAGAACATTGTCTACTATGCTTAGGGCTGTTTTGAAGAATAATAAGAAAATGTGTGAAGACTGCTTGCCTCATATTGAGTTTGCTTATAATCGTTCATTGCATTCTACTACTAAGATGTGCCCTTTTGAAATTGTGTATGGTTTCCTACCTCGTGCACCTATTGATTTGTTGCCTCTTCCATCTTCGGAGAAGGTTAATTTTGATGCTAAACAACGTGCTGAATTGATCTTAAAAATGCATGAGTTAACTAAGGAAAACATTGAGCGTATGAATGCTAAATATAAACTTGCTGGAGATAAGGGTAGAAAACATGTTGTGTTTGCACCTGGAGATCTTGTTTGGTTACATTTGCGTAAGGATAGATTTCCTGATTTGCGCAAATCAAAGCTAATGCCACGTGCTGATGGTCCTTTTAAGGTGTTAGAGAAAATAAATGATAATGCATATAAACTTGAGCTGCCTGCAGATTTTGGGGTTAGTCCCACTTTTAATATTGCAGATTTGAAGCCTTATTTGGGTGACGAAGATGAGCTTCCGTCGAGGACGACTTCATTTCAAGAAGGGGAGGATGATGAGGACATCAATACAATTATTACACCCACAGGCCCTGCTGCTATACATACTGGACCAATTACTAGAGCTCGCGCACGCCAATTAAATTACCAGGTACTTTCGTTTCTTGCTAATGATTCTAATGTTCATGAGAATATGATGCTGCCTAAATTGGATACATTTGTTTTGCTTACAAATGAAGGGCCTAGCTTTGAGAAGGATGAACATTGGAGCAAGAACAAGCATGGAGATGATGGCATGCGCATGGGGAACAAGAACGGAGTTACAAGTGATGATTTCAGGACGTTGAAGCCACCATAATGCGTGCATGAAGCCTTGGACGAAATATACAAGATGCTACTTCATAACTTTCGTCCAGAGGCTATTCTAGGTGCCGCGTCACCTTATTATTGGGCCAGGCCCATGTAATTTCGAAATACATAAGTATAGGCTGTTTTTAGAGTCCGTATGTGTGGGGAAACAAGAGATAGGGTTGGTTTCGGACCCCTTCCTCAAGGGCCACGAAATTCCCCCCCTCTTCCTCCATATATACAGCCCTTAGGGCATCGTTTAGACTTTGGGTTTTGTTTAGATTAAAAGTTCGCCATAGCTGCAACTTCGCGTACTTCGTTTGTGTTCAGCGACCAGACAAAGGCGTCACAGAACCCCACCTTGATCAATAAAGCTTTCATCTTATATTCGCAATATCCAGATTGCAATCTCAGTTTCTTGCCTGTTCTTCGTTTGCTCGCAGGAAACAGACCCTCGTGGTCAGGTTGATCGTGCTCCGGCGTGGTCGATAACCTCTCGGAGTTGGTTTAGCGATTGCTAAGGCGCGACGTCCTCGCACGTTCGTAGTCGGATCGTCAAAGTCGACTTCCATCAAAGCGATATTCATCATCTCATCGAAAGACGGGACACCTTTGCCTCTATCAGTGCTTATGAAATTGAATCTTTGTTTGAAAAGTATGAAGCTTTTGATGATGATGTTTATAGGCCTGAAAATTTTGCTGTATTGAAATATTGCTATGAGAATTATGAATACAATTCCTATATTGATGCATTTATTGAGAAAGTCTCCACTGTCCAAGAAGAGACTAATATTTTGCAGGAGACTATGGAAGAAGAAATTGATGAAACTGTGAGCTCATTGGATGAAAAAGATGACGAGGAGAGCGAAGAACAAAAGGAGGAAGAGAGGATTAGCTACCCGTGCCCACCTTCTAATGAGAGTAACTCTTCAACTCATACATTGTTTAATTTCCCTTCGTGCTTACCGAAGGATGATTGCTATGATGACTGTTATGATCCCGTTGATTCTCTTGAAATATCCCTTTTTGATGATGCTTGCTATGCTTGTGGCCAAGATGCCAATATGAATTATTCTTATGGAGATGAACTTGCTATAGTTCCCTATGTTAAAACTGAAATTGTTGCTATTGCACCCACACAAGATAGTCCTATTATCTTTTTGAATTCTCCCGACTACACTATATTGGAGAAGTTTGCTTTTATTAAGGATTATATTGATGGGTTGCGTTTTATTATTACACATGATGATTTTGATAGATATAATATGCATGTGCTTGCTGCTCCTACTTGCAATTATTACGAGAGAGGAACTATATCTCCACCTCCCTATGTTTCCAATACGATAGAATTGTAAGAAACTGTTTATACTATGCATTGGCCTTTACTATGTGTGCATGAATTGTTCTTGTATGACATGCCGATGCATAGGAAGAGAGTTAGACTTTGTCATTACTTGATGTATGTTGCTTTGTGCTCACTACTAAATGCCAAATCATTGCTAATTAAAATTGGTTTTGATACCTTGGGATCCGGGTGGATTCACTACTTGAGCACTATATGCCTAGCTTAATGGCTTTAAAGAAAGCGCTGCCAGGGAGACAACCCGGAAGTTTTAGAGAGTCATTTATTTCTGTTGAGTGCTTTCATATAGTTTAAAAACAAAAAAATAAAGAGGGGAACCCAAAACTTTTTCAAAAAGGAAAGTGAAAGTGAGAGAGACAAGCATTGTTGAAGTGGGAGCTAGCCTTGAACTTTGTTCATGCTCACGGAAAATTTGTGAATCTTGATTACAAAAAAATTTCAATAAAAATAATTATCCCCTTGTACAATTCCATTGTATTATAAAAATAATGTGCCAAAGTTTGCCTTTAGGATGTTTACAATGCTTGTTGGTTTGTACGGTGCAGGACAGAAACTTTGGCTGTAGTGCGCGATTTTTAATTTTTTACTGGAACGTCAAAGGTTCTGATTCTTTTTGCACTGTCTTTCTATACAAATTTTTTATTTTTCCTAATTTTGGCAGAATTTTTCAAGTATCAGAAGTATGGTGAATGTTCAGATTATTACAGACTGTTCTGTTTTAGACAGATTCTGTTTTTGATGCATAGTTTGCTTGTTTTGATGAAACTATCGATTTATATCAGTGGATTAAGCCATGAAAAAGTTATACTACAGTATACACAATGCAAAAACAAAATATGAATTGGTTTGCAACAGTACTTAGAGTAGTGATTTGCTTTGTTATACTAACGGATCTTACCGAGTTTTCTGTTGAATTTTTGTGTGGATGAAGTGTTCGAGGATCGAGGAAGTCTCGATGTGAGAAGAAGGAAGAGAGGCAAGAGCTCAAGCTTGGGGATGCCCAAGGCACACCAAGTAAATATTCAAGGAGACTCAAGCGTCTAAACTTGGGGATGCCCCGGAAGGCATCCCCTCTTTCTTCAACAAGTATCGGTATGTTTTCAGATTCGTTTCGTTCATGCGATATGTGCAAATCTTGGAGCGTCTTTTGCATTTAGTTTTCACTTTTCTTTTATGCACCATGCTGGTATGAGATAGTCCTTGGTTGATTTATAGAATGCTCATTGCACTTCACTTATATATTTTGAGTATGGCTTTATAGAATGCTTCATGTGCTTCACTTATATCGATTGAAGTTTGGATTGCCTGTTTCTCTTCACATAGAAAACCGCCATTTGTAGAATGCTCTTTTGCTTCACTTATATTTGTTAGAGCGTGGGCATATCTTTTGTAGAAAGAATTAAACTCTCTTGCTTCACTTATATCTATTTAGAGAGATGACAGGAACTGGTCATTCACATGGTTAGTCATAAAATCCTACATAAAACTTGTAGATCACTGAATATGATATGTTTGATTCCTTGCAATAGTTTTGTGATATAAAGATGGTGATATTAGAGTCATGCTAGTGGGTAGTTGTGGATTGTAGAAATACTTGTGTTGAGGATTGTGATTCCCGTAGCATGCACGTATGGTGAACCGTTATGTAACGAAGTCGGAGCATGAGGTATTTATTGATTGTCTTCCTTATGAGTGGCGGTCTGGGACGAGCGATGGTCTTTTCCTACCAATCTATCCCCCTAGGGGCATGCGTAGTAGTACTTTGCTTCGAGGGCTAATAAACTTTTGCAATAAGTATATGAGTTTTTTATGACTAATGTGAGTCCATGGATTATACGCACTCTCACCCTTCCATCATTGCTAGCCTCTTCGGTACCGTGCATTGCCCTTTCTCACCTCGAGAGTTGTTGCAAACTTCGCCGGTGCATCCAAACCCCGTGATACGATACGCTCTATCACACATAAGCCTCATTATATCTTCCTCAAAACAGCCACCATACCTACCTATCATGGCATTTCCATAGCCATTCCGAGATATATTGCCATGCAACTTCCATCATCATCATATACATGACTTGAGCATTTATTGTCATATTGCTTTGCATGATCGTAAGATAGCTAGCATGATGTTTTCATGGCTTGTCCGTTTTTTGATGTCATTGCTACGCTAGATCATTGCACATCCCGGTACACCACCGGAGGCATTCATATAGAGTCATATCTTTGTTTTAGTATCGAGTTGTAATATTGAGTTGTAAGTAAATAAAAGTATGATGATCATCATTATTAGAGCATTGCCCCAAAAAAAAGAGAGGCCAAAGAAGCCTAAAAAAATGGGGCCAAAGAAGCACGCAAAAAAGAGAAAAAAGGGCAATGTTACTATCCTTTTACCACACTTGTGCTTCAGAGTAGCACCATGTTCTTCATATAGAGAGTCTCTTGAGTTATCACTTTCATATACTAGTGGGAATTTTCATTATAGAACTTGGCTTGTATATTTCAACGATGGGCTTCCTCAAATGCCCTAGGTCTTCATGAGCAAGCAAGTTGGATGCACACCACTTAGTTTCAGTTTGAGCTTTCATATACTTATAGCTCTAGTTCATCCGTTGCATGGCAATCCCTACTCCTCACATTGACATCAATTGATGGTCATCTCCATAGCCCGTTGATTAGCCGCGTCGATGTGAGACTTTATCCTTTTTTGTCTTCTCCACATAACCTCGATCATCATATTCTATTCCACCTATAGTGCGTGAGGGTTGAAAAAGCTGAAGCGTGTTAAAAAGTATGAACCAATTGCTCGGCTTGTCATCGGGGATGTGCATGATGTGAATATTTTGTGTGGTGAAGATGGAGCATAGCCAGCCTATATGATTTTGTAGGGATAACTTTCTTTGGCCATGTTATTTTGAAAAGACATGATTGCTTTATTAGTAGGTTTGAAGTATTATTGTTTTTATGTCAAATGATAGACTATTGCTTTGAATCACTCGTGTCTTAATATTCATGCCATGATTAGATACATGATCAAGATTCCACATCAAAAATTATCTTTTTTATCATTTACTTACTCGAGGACGAGCAGGAATTAAGCTTGGGGATGCTGATTCGTCTCCGTCGTATCTATAATTTTTGATTGTTCCATGCCAATATTATACAACTTTCATATACTTTTTGGCAACTTTTTATACTATTTTTGGGACTAACATATTGATCCAGTGCCCAGTGCCAGTTCCTGTTTGATGCATATTTTATGTTTCGCAGAAACCCCATATCAAACGGAATCCAAACGGGATAAAAACGGACGGAGAATATTTTTGGAATATTTGGAGAATTCCGAAAGAAGAATCAACGCGAGATGGTACCCGAGGGGGGCACGAGACAGGGGGGCGCGCCCCACCCCCTGGGCGCGCCCCTGACCTTCGTGGGCCCCCCGTAAGGTGGTTGCTACTCTACTTTGGACACAAGAAAACTAATTTTCGGAGAAAAATTTGGGCGAAGGTTTCAATCCAATCGGAGTTACGGATCTCCCTATATACACGAAACGGTGAAAGGGCAGCAGACGGGAGCGCAGAAACAGAGAGAGACAGAGAGATAGATCCAATCTCGGAGGGGCTCTCTCCCCTCCCACGCCATGGAGACCATGGATCAGAGGGGAAACCAACCCTTCTCCCATCTAGGGAGAAGGTCAAGGAAGAAGAAGAAGGAGGGGGGCTCTCTCCCCCTCTCTCCCGGTGGCGCCGGAACGCCGCCGGGGCCATCATCATCACCGCGATCTACACCAACACCTTCACCATCTGCACCAACATCTCCATCACCTTCCCCACTCTATCTACAGCGGCCCACTCTCCCGTAACCCGCTGTACCTTCTACTTGAACATGGTGCTTTATGCTTCATATTATTATCCAATGATGTGTTGCCATCCTATGATGTCTGAGTAGATTTTCGTTGTCCTATCGGTGGTTGATGAATTGCTATGATTGATTTAATTTTCTTGTGGTTATGTTGCTATCCTTTGGTGCCCATCATATGAGCGCGCGCGTGGATCACACCATAGGGTTTGTATGTTGATAGGACTATGTATTGGAGGGCAAGAGTGACAAAAGCTTCAACCTAGCATAGAAATTGATGCATACGGGATTGAAGGGGGACCAATATAACTTAATGCTATGGTTGGTTTTTACCTTAATGAACGTTAGTATTTGCGGATGCTTGCTAATAGTTCCAATCATAAGTGCATAGAATTCCAAGTCAGGGATGACATGCTAGCAGTGGCCTCTCCCACATAAAACTTGCTATTGGTCTAGTAAAGTAGTCAATTGCTTAGGGACAATTCCGCAACTCCTACCACCACTTTTCCACACTCGCTATATTTACTTTATTGTGTCTTTACCTAAACAACCCCTAGTTTTTATTTACGTGCTCTTTATTTTCTTGCAAACCTATCCAACAACACCTACAAAGTACTTCTAGTTTTATACTTGTTCTAGGTAAAGCGAACGTCAAGCGTGCGTAGAGTTGTATCGGTGGTCGATAGAACTTGAGGGAATATTTGTTCTACCTTTAGCTCCTTGTTGGGTTCGACACTCTTACTTATCGAAAGAGGCTACAATTGATCCCCTATACTTGTGGGTTATCAAGGCGTCGGCTTAGCCGTTGAGGGCACCAGGGCATAGCCCTTGCTCGCCCACATCAAGAAGAGGTGGAGTTGGGCGCGGGGGTCGCCGGAATCATGCCGGCGATGAGCTTTGGCGGCGGCCGGAGTTCGGGTGGGTGTGGGGTTGGCGCTGCAATGTGCAAACGAGCGAGCCGAAGGTCTAGCGGGGCACTACGCGTTGCGGGGAGCAAGTTGGACTCGCCGGGGTGACCATTTGGTCACCGGAGCTGCGTCGGTGACGAGTTCAAGCGGCGGCGGCTACGGTCGTCAAGGGGGCGACGTCTACGGCTTGAAATCGAAGGGGAGGAAGGAGGGGATCCACGCAGGAGCTCACAGTGGTTCGTTCGGTGGCCTCAGCGAGCTCGGGGAAGCGTCGGAGCGGGCGCACGGTCGCCGGCGATCTCGGTGGCCCGAGGTTGAAGAAGACGGCGGTGAGGGCGTTCGGGGCATCCGGTGTCGCTTGGCTTGGCGAGGAGGTCAAGGACGAGGCTCTGGGTGCCGCAACGGTGACCGGTGGCGACGAGTTCCGCTCGGGCTGCACGGGAGAGAGATCAGAGGAGGGGAAAGGGGTCCAGGAGAGTGAGAGAGATCCAGGGGGTCAGGGCGATTTACGTGGCGTCATCGGCCACGTCAGGGAGGAGCCAGGCAGGCAGGGAGGGAGGAGGTGGCCGCACGGCGGTGCGCGCGCGTCGGGCACGCGCCCGTCCTCCTGGCAAGGAGGAAGACGACAGGAGGAGGTGGCCAGGTGGGCTGGGCCGCCAGCTGGGCTGCACAGGACCTGGGCCAGCCAGGTAAGGCCATGTAACTCTCTCTCTCTCTTTTATTTTTGTTTTTCTATTTTCTGTAATTGTGTTTGGCTTTATTAAAAATGCCAGAGCATTTCCAAAAATCATGCAACTGAATGTGGCCACTGTTCGGAATATTTCCAACAGTAAACATTTCAGTTTGTGATTATTTGGGCATTTAATATCTTTTATAGGATTTAAATGCCCAAATGCAAATACTATATGATTTAATTCAGGGACCCCCAATTGACCTAGAAAAATGTGCAATATTTTTGGCAGAGGTTTAAGACCAATCCAAAGATGATGAACATTTTTGGGAAGGCATTTTGGGTTCATTGAAAATATTTTTATTTGAACCTAGTTGAATTCTTTCTGATGCTAGGGTTTGGTCAATCCCCATTTCAACTTAAATAGAATTTAAACATGATGCAACAAGATGCAAAACACCAGGCAGTACCAGAAGCTAGGGATGTGACAACTCACCCCCACTAAACAAGAATCTCGTCCCGAGATTCAAGACGTGAGGTAAGTAGAAAGAGGGGACACAAAGATAACACGATCTCATGATCCAAACTGTCCTTCTCGAAGATGTTGATTTATTCCTTCAAATTGATCTTGACGTTCTTGCTTTTGAGATCTTCATCCAACTATGATGACGGAACAGAGGAAACTCGACAGAATTCGATCTTCACAAAGATCAAGCGATACACAATCAACTCATGGAATGAGGCGAAAGAACTTCTCTTGAGCCGAGACACAAGACACACATCCGGAGGGATGGAAGAAACAAATGACGGAGGTTCAATTTGGTAGGCAACAATTCCACGCTGGATTAGGATGGTGCATGGTTTCAAAGTAGCGAGGAGATTGATTGCCATGATTCCGAACGGCGCACCTTAGGGAAGGTGACTCGTAGAATTATTCTCTTAAGTGGCAAAGAGAATTACTTTTGATACAGAGATCATTGAAACTCTTTATACTAGCCTAAGGAAAATCATAATTGATCGTTTGGCGGAGTTCAAAGGAATGACATACCCGGACTAAAATGGATGATGTGGACTACCTTGTTGAAGACAACGCAATGGATGATTTTTGCTTATCATCGGAAATGGATGGGACCCATGGTAGGACCACTTTTGAAGGTGATCCTGAACATCAATTACTGAGAAGGCAGCCCATGGGAAGTTGGCACAATGGCGGTGCAAGCTGGGAACAAAATACAAATGTTGGGAATGTTCCAACCATCATATCTGCCTGAGATTCAGATCTGGTTGGTAACAGGATATTTCAGACAGCATGTCTGGAAAAGAAAGTTTGCAACACAAACCTACGAGATGACGTTGCGCGATTCTCGGGAAATGAACTACGATAGGAAGCTCCAAAACATGAGCGGGTTCTGCTACATACCTGTGAACACGCTGTCCAAGACAAGCATGACCACATCGTAGTCTTATAACAAAATGCTACCGAGTTCTGGTTGGGAACCATCGTCAAGGATAACAGAATCTTGTACAAATCCGTCTGGTACCTTCAGGACTAGCACTTAGAACTTATTGTCCTTGAACAAATCAATCAGTGGCTTGGTGTGCTAGGAATTACATATGGAATTGAGATGATCAGTCTATCAGACCATAGAATACTTCGCACAGGCATGACTGACTTGGGATGATTCCAAAGGAAGCAAAAACAAACTTTTTCGAGTCCACGGCGGCAACTTGCATCGAGTGCACATGAATTAGAGGAAGTCACTTCTTTCATGCAAACATATGCTTCATGAACGGGAGACAAAGAAAATGCTTACACAAATTTCCAATGCTAGCTTAATGTTCAACATGAATTATGGAGGAGATAGAAATGTTGCCGATGGGCTCTACAACAATTCATCCCGCTTCCATATAGATGGAATTCCACAATTAAGTGAACACGGGGATAGCATTGGTCACACCCAAATATGTAATGGTGTATGCTTGAGGGATCAACCACGAGTAAGACACCATTACGAACATCGTTGGTTCTGATTTGATTTGACGATAGCCCACACTCCAATCAAAGTTTGACAAGACAATAGATCCAACAACTGATTACGAGGACCAGTCGATAAGGATATCATCCTTCTTCAACACACACACACAAAAATATATCCCTTGAAATGAACTAAGTTAGGCAAGCTTTTGTCTTCCAACTCTCCAAGTTGTTGTTTGGCTTAACCAACTAGCTCAGGGGTATCCAACATAGATTCTTGGAGAAGGGGGTGTTACAAGAGAACCAACTTGATCACGAGCTCAACATAGCGGTTAGGGGACAACCTGGTGATACTTCCAAGAAGATATTTGGAAAATCATAAACCACCGATATGTTATTAAGCTCGAGAACAACCTTGCTTTCCAGGCAAGATGATATGATCAAAAGAGCGAGGGATTGATACAATCCTAACTCATTGATCGAAGGGTGCACCAAGAAAATGGACTAGGTAGCACAATCAATCTTAAAATAGTGGTCCAATAACCAACACGCTAAGAATGATATTATTGTCCGTTAACTACCAAGCAACACGGTTGCTAGGAGTATTGATTTCACACATCATGGTTCACTTGTCGGCATTCCGGTTGCAACAACACGGGACCGAGGAATGAAAAATGATGGCGAGAGTATCACTGTATCAAGAATTCATAAGAGGTTGTGCAATTCTCACGCCATTCTTGATAAGAAAGAGGGTGACACTCCATGGTAGAATAGAGCAAAAGCTGGTGGCATTTTGATCTGCGGAGCACAACTACTTTGACCCAACCCTAGATATGGATGAGGTACTGGAGTTTATTTATCCTAGTCATTCCGAAGTAGAATGGACTAACGGACCTCAAGAGTAAAAGGCAACGATGAACATGAATGCACACCTACTCTTGACTATCAACTGATAGACTAAGGGCGGAATACCACTGAAGAGGGACAACTCAAGGAACGTATGATTTTCCGAGTTGTGGATGCATGGATTGGTATGTCGAACGAGTTCAACATAATTCTTCCGGACAACCCATGCAGAAAGGTAGAACTGGCAGAGTCACAACATAGAATCGAGAACTCATCAAGAGCACTCTGGTTGTGATCTTTTGGTTCAAAAGAATTTCTGCCATAAGCAGTTCATGGTATTTGGAAGAAGAGAATACCACGGAACTTGAGAACTATCGCAAAGGTTACTAATATCCTAAAGGAACTAGCAAACACTATCAACATGAATGAGTAAAGTGAATCTCGGTTCAAAAACCCAGGAATAGAATGCCTACTAACTAAATGGCATCACGGGATGCTTTTGAGAATGATGGCCAGAATCATCACACTGGGCACACAAAACATGGCTAGATTATTAGGTGATCCTCTAAGACACCTAGGGTCATAATAATATCTCCAACATATATGTCGAGGCAACAGAGTACCTCAACTCACCGATTAGTGTGGTTAAACTGGCCCAGAGAAACATCGGGAACGGAAAGAAGGGGTTGCATATGCATCAGACTATTTAGAAACCTGGGATGACTCGGACAACATAACGGCTGTAAATGCTCAAAAAGATTTGAGACATCCGGCAAAATGGTGGCATAACCTCTCAACATCATAATATCAAGGTTCTGAGATTAACTAACAACACACAGAAGTAGTAGGAACTGAACTGGGCTTGAAACCATCAATCCTATAAGTCTACGGATTAGTAACATGTGATCCTGATAGAAAGATGAGAAGCCTAGTTCTTAATCCCCGTAGAAAAGAAGAGGTTGACTCAGATCAGAAGGGCATAAGGTAAAGGAGTAAAAAGAGCCTTACGTTCCCTTCCACAATCAATTCCCTTATATAACTAAAGCATTTCTAGACTCGACTTTGACCAGTTTGGCTTGGTAATCCTATAGGCAGTCAGGCTCTGATACCAAAGCTGTCAGGACCCCGGTCCTAAGCCACATCAATATAGCATGTAACACATCATATCACTTTGCGGCCTCAGGCACGGTATTCCCATGGGTGCCACCTTACCTGGCCCGGGACCGTTTGCGCCTTTTGGCTCACGTATATGATAGTGTCGCTAGCATCCATATGACAGAGAACCCGGGCCGACATGACTAGTCGTGAACCCAAAGTGGCAATAACTTACAAGGACATGCATACATGACCCAACAACGAACGTGTCGGTCATCAGCGAGTGAATTCGGGCTGTAGCAACTGGGCTAGCAGGACTCCGGGAATCCGGACTGTAGCAGGCTAACATGACTCCGAAGACACCGCATGACATTTCCTCGAAGGGACAAACATAGGATCGAAGAAGGACACATGCCGGCCAGTCTAAGTGTTCCGGAGCAGTAGCAACTAGGCTAACAGGACTCCGGTAAACTGGGCTGTAGCAGACTACCATGGCTCAGTGGAAGCACTAGACTACATTTCCCCATAAGAGAGGCTACCAAGGATAGACAACTAGGTTGTCGGATTCCACACATACCAAGCATTCCAATCATACACACAATATGCTCGATATGTGTAAATACAACATGGCATCACAACAAAACTCTATGACTCAAAGTATTTATTCATAAGACTCCGAAGAGTCAGATATTTCAAACATGGGTCTCATGACCCAGCATTCAAGTCATACAAGCAATAGCACATGTGGAAGCTTAACTTGTCTGAGTGCAGACAACTACAAAAGAAAAGGCTGAGAAGCCTGACTATCTACAAGATCCTCCCAAGGTACAAGATCGTAGCTGAGGTAACAAGCTAACGTCGAAGTCCACGCGGAACTACTAGTGAGACTTAAGTCTCTCTGCAAAAACATAAATTAAGCAAACGTGAGTACAAATGTACCCAGGAAGACTTACATCAGAACTAGCTACATATGAATCGGTATCAACAAAGGGGGTGGTGGAGTTTGACTGCAGCAAGCCAGCTTTGACTCGGTGGCTATCCTGAACTACGACTGCAAGTATCTCTTTTGGGGTGGCGCACACGAGTCCACATATTCACCATAACAATACACCACTATGGATCCGCTCCCGTCTCCCTACGAGAACGCCATCCATAGCACTCACGCTTATCTTGCGCATTTTAGAGTATCCACTTTCACTTGTCTATGAACTATACAGGCAACCCAGAAGTCCTTTAACGCGGACACGACTATTCGAATAGATGATGTTAACCCTGCAGGGGTGTACTTCTTCACACACGCTCTCGCCACTTACCACCATGTACACGTCGTGTATGTCGGCAACCTTCAAGCAGGAGCCTGGCGAGGGAGTCGTCCACGACCTGACTAACCACACAAGTCTCTAGTCCAGGTTTATCACCTATTCGGGTTCCATCCGCAACGAGATCCGGCCGGGGTGTCGCTCATGGCCCCAAACGATGTGTGCAGGGTTCCCAAGCCCACCTCGACGGATGGATCTACACTTGGTACACCGTGCCATGGTGCCTAGTCTGTCCCAAGCCCACCTGTACCGGGTGCCACTTGGTAGACTACTAACACAACCTACAAACACCAGAAACTAGTTGCAACTCCTGGACAGAGATCAGGTTGATTAATAAGTTGAGAGAGCTTGGAGTGCCCGGAGCCCAATGTGTGGTAGTAGCTGTTCATGGATCACAAACACAGAACTCAGTTCTTGAGGACGGTTTCAATGAGACAACCCACCATGTACTCCTACATGGCCTCACACCGCTACCTTTACCAAATCGTGTTCACACACTTAGCTCTCAACAGTAGGACATGTTCACAACTCTCCAATTCATCCCCGATGAATCAGACCTGACACAACCCTAAGCAATAGCAGGCATGACAAACAAGCATGAATGAGTAGGCACATCAGGGCTCAAACAACTCCTACTCATGCTAGTGGGTTTTATCTATTTACTGTGGCAATGACGGTCATGCAGAGGAAAGGGGTTTAACATATCGCAACATGTAACAGTTGAAGCGTTGTTGTCCTAATGCAGTAAAAGAGAGCAGGAGCGAGAGAGTGGGATTGTATCGGAATGAACAAGGGGGTTTTGCTTGCCTGGCACTTCTGAAGATAGCATAGTTCTTCATCGGTGTCATCGATCACATCGTCGGAACCACGTCTATCGAGAGGGGACAAACACCGGCAAACAAGGAAGAACACAATCAATGCAATGCACAATATGATGCATGATCATGACATGTCAATATGCTGTGATTTGAGCTAATGCAACTAGCAACAGGTTAAATGAGGTTGGTTTGAATCCAAGATTCAAATTCAAACACTACAAAAAAATACACTTCCGTGATGATACGTGTTTGTCACAGTAGGTCGCGTTTTTTGTCATGCATGTACATCCATGACAAATTTATGACAGAATCAAGATAGTCATACCTGTGCTGTCGTAGAAGTGTTCCATGACATTACCAAAATTATCATCACGGAAGTGTCCACTTCCATGACGATAAATCGCGCGTCACATAAGTGCTTTCGTCAAGGGTGACCGACACGTGGCATCCACCGTAACGGAACGCCGTTAAGCTATCGGGTCGGATTTTGGATCCGATAACCCGTTAACAGCCCTGACCAATGGGGAATTTCCACGTGTAAAATTCTGATTGGCCGAAGGGAACACCTGTCAGCTTGTCAGTGGGCCAGATGTCGCCCGTCCATTGGAGGAGACATATGCCTATGATACGTCGACACGTGGCTGGGCCCAACAGAGGCCCATATAGGTTAAAAAGGCCGGCCCAGTCAAAGGCCCGTAGAACTTAATCAGGTACTAGTGGGCCAGCCCAATAACGGTCTGCTTAATAAAGGCCCATTTACGGCCCGAAGCAAGATCTGACTCGTTAATTGTTCGCCCAATATTTGGGCCCATTTACGGCCCGAAGCCAGATCTGGCCCGTTAATTGTTCGCCCAATATTTGGGCCCATTTGCGGCCCAAAGCCAGATCTGGCCCGTTAATTGTTCGCCGAATATTTGGGCCCAACTATAGCCCAGAGACTTTCGGCCTGTTAGAGGCCTGATGTAGACATGGGCCCATTTCAGCCCGGTGTGACTTTCGGCCTGGGAATGGCCCGTGCTGCCCATGGGCCATATATGGTCCGACGGGACATCAGGCCCACTAACGGCCCGTGCTAAAGGTGGCAACAGTTAAACCCAACGTGACTTTGGGCCTGTTAAAGGACTGTCGCGTAATTCGGCCCGTTGATGCCTGTGCTAAGCTTTCGGCCTCTTAAAGGCCCATGATATCAGTGGGCCAACTAAGGCCCGAGATATGTTTCGGCCTGGTAACGGCCCGTGAGCTAACTGGGCCCAAAACGGCCCAGTCTACATTTCGGCCTGCTGAAGGCCCGTCGACGACTAGTGAAAATTGAGGCCCAACATGCATTTTGGCCTGCTAAAGGCCCGTGGTTTCATCTCGGCCGTAGCAGGCCAGTACAATATTCAGCCTGTTAATGGCCCAACGCTACCTGGGCCAAACTAAGCGCTGGGTCGACAAAAGGCCCAACTAAAATATAGGCCGGTGTAAGTTTGGGCCTGGCGCAATGTGTGAAGGCCCCAATCATTCGGGCCCAAGAAAGACGCAGGCCGGCCCAATTGTGGCCCGCTAAAAACTGGCCCGTTAGAGTCGAATGTTTCGGTCCGGCCGACTACATCTGATTTTTTTTTCAGATAGCAAATGATGGCAGTAACTAGTAGGAATTAAGAACAAACCTACTCTATACAATAAAGAAATTACGGCATAGTAACTAAGAATAAACCTACACTATACAATAAAGGATTTAAGGTATATTACATCCACTGGGCATCGAAGTTCGCCACCAGTGATCATAAAGCGCAACGAAGAAGCAAATTACAAAAACTGGGCACCATTGCAGCGTAACAAAATAATACTGAACCGAGACCACTTCCAAGACAGTTCAAGAAAGGTTAGCCTTGCGGGGGAACTGCTGCGCAAGCTGCTGAGCAAGGCTGTGAGACCGGCCTAGCATGTCGGTCATAGCTTCCAGGTGTAGCTGTTTAGCGATGAGGTTCTCATTGGTGTTCTCCGCAATCTTTCTTAGAGATAGGACTTCAAGTCGAAGTTGAGTTGCAGAATGCCTTTCTGCTAGAACTTGGGACTGAAGAAGTCGAACTGATTCAGACAACGAATTCTGTGAGCTTGTCTGACTGTTAGTCTCAAGTAACTTGAACACTGCATCAAGACAAGACTTTGGGGTTGTCTCGCTATCTTCAAGATGTTTTGCCTTCTTTGCTGCAATATATCTTGGGTTTGTCTCACAGCCTTCAGCAGACTTGTGCATGCCATCAGGCATATCACCCTGAAACAAGGCAGAGAGATGACAGGTTTTGCACGTGTATAAACAAAGATGATAACTGTTCTGTCAATTCTATCCAATTTCAAATTAGAAAATAAAGAGTAAGTTCAAAATATCCATAGCATAATTTGGCATTGTTCATAATGTGGGGAGCTTTACCACACTACTGGATTACCATGTCAACATAACAAGCATAGATGAAGGGCAAAGAAAATCATTGTATCTATTTTGGATAATGTGCATGGCATGTTGTTCATATCATCAGCCACATCAGTAAGATAAAACAGGAGATGACAAGGTGCAAACGTGGGCTGCTTCACCACACACTGGATTATAGATCCACAAAAACAAGCATACATATAGGGAGTATTAAGTAATGTGCATGGTATGAATAAGGAATTTGGTTTTACAAGTAAAACTTAGAACTTACGGTTCTTACGAACATGCATTTTGGTAGAAACAGCAAACTAAACAGCAGTAAACGATAGGGAGTATGAGCAAATTAAACAGCAGTTGAGGATAAAGGCTTTAGAAGGACTGACTTACATTAACAGTTAACACCGGCTTTATAATGCCCTTCTCCATGTCAAGGGAAGGATAACTCAAGAATTTCAGCACAGAATCTTCTTGCTAAGCATTGCCTGTACTCTACATTTTGTAGAGAGTAATTATAGATATGATAATACTGGAAGGGATAGAGGATAATGAAGATAAGATGCAGATTGATGCTACATAATCAACTACCAATCCCTGGAAGTACAAGCGTTACAGGACAAAATGTACTGACGAGAGCAATGGGCTACACTTCTGCACTGGCATTGTCTGTGTATTCTAGTTGTTGGTAAGATTAAATATAGATCTGATCTTTTTTAGTAAATGGTGGGTGTTGAGGATATAACCATTAGAGTCACCCGCCCAGGAGGGGTCGGGTTACGTTATAATGATCATCACGTGAAGCCCAGTACCAAGCTTGCGGAAGGCGGGTCAGTGATGGGCTTAAGACCCGGAGGCGGCTTAAGGCCCGTAGTGATGAACCGCCGTTATGGCAAGACTTGTAGTGTAAGGCAAGAATAGCTAAGAGTCCGAGCCGGGCACTGTTATAAGCCGGCCCGAACTCTGAGAGCCGCCGGGGCGTCAACCTCTCTATATAAAGGGACGACCCGGCGGCGGTTTAGGAGGAGAGACAACAGATCGATAGCCAGGCATAGCGATTAAGCTCCTTGGTCATCGAAACCCTAAGTAATACCATCTCAACTGGACGTAGGCTTTTACCTTCACCGTAAGGGGCCGAACCAGTATAATCCTCGTGTCCCTTATCCCGTTTAACCCCTTTAACCTTCCTAGCTGCGATGGCTCCACGACTAAGTCCTAGCACGAGGACATCTGCCGTGACAATTCCACGACAGTTGGCGCCCACCGTGGGGCTAGCGCACGGTGGATTTGAGTTCTTGAAGGGTAGCTTCGAAGGGCTCAAGGGATACGCTGTGGGCCGGATGAAGAGTCGCCGCGGCAAGCTCTACATCGACGATGCAAACTGGGGCCCCGACGCCGGCTCAATCGAGTACGGGTACCGGGTCCCCTTCGGCGGAATCCATGTCTTCGTTGGCAAGATTGGTGAGCCGGGCCCTGAGCCGGACCTCTGCGCCGATCTCATCGAGACGGCTCAGCGTGCATGACCCGCCCGGGCTCTGCCTGCCTTGAAGCGTGCTTTTGTGGGATGCGTCCATGGAGGACTCTCTGAAGGATCTGGATCTGGCGATGAGACGGCCGCCCGCTCTGACGGCGAGTCGTCCACGGATGAGACAAACTCCTTATATCAACTTCAAGATGGCCGGCTCAGGGGTTGTTCCGATGGCAACAGTATTCCGGACCCCTTTGAGCCGCTGAGCCAGGTTGGAATCTTTATGGCCGGCTCACAACCTGTTCAAAACCCCGCCGCCGGGGCAGGAAGCCCTATGCACTCGCCGGCTCAGGTGCTGATGGATCTCACAGACAAGATGACGGCCCTGTTAACTGCTACGGTCGCCCCAGCGGATCAAGCTCAGCATGACGCGGAGGTGGCACAGTTAAAGCTCGATCTAGCAAAAGCCAAGGAGGATCTGGCGGCGGAAGGGATCAGGATGGCTGCAGAGAGGGCGGCTCTCGACGCCCAGACTCAGCTAATTCAAGCGCAGTCTTTCCGGCTCACGATGGATCAGAACGCGTCCAATGAGATCATGAGAAGGAGGCATCAAAAGGCTCAATCTCGACTCCCTCCGGTTTACGATCCTCGAAACCTCTTCAACACGCCTGGTGCAGGGCCCAGTAACCCGCCAGAGATCACGGCGCCCGGGGCTGGAACGCCAATTCAACCCCAAGTGATGGGGCCTCCCCGGGTGAACACTACCCCGCCTCAGTACGTGCCGATACCACCGGGTCATTATGCCAACCCGTTGGAAAACATGGTCGCCGCGGCGGCGCGACTGGCGGCTCTCCCAATCGAGGGTGACTCTCCAACGGCGGTTGAAACCCGCCGGGTCAGAGAACTCCTTCAGACGGCTCTGGTGCAACAGGAGGCGTATTCATATAGCCGGGAAAGGATTCATTCAACCCCTCGTCCAGGCCGGAGCCCGAGTTATAGCAGACACATGGTCTCAGCGACTGGCTCTAGCAATGTCCGACGCCGTGACTTGCCTCCTGGCCACGGCCCGGTTCATAATGGAGCTTTTAACGCGGTAGACCAAGACAGAGCATGACAAGAGGCGGGGCAGGCGGCTCAGTTGACGGCTTACCAGCCACTCCCGGCTTATCCGACGGCTTCTATCGACGCAGGTATACCTACGAGGACCGGAGGTGTTCCTTGTCTGGTGCCGGCTCTCCGTAATGAACGTCTGCCCAAGGATTTCAAAGGGCCTAGGAAGGTACCTAATTACACGGCTGATTTACAACCCGGAGCATGGATCGAGAGTTACGAGATGGCTATGGAGTTGCTGGAGGTCAGTGAAGCGGCAATGGCCAAGTACTTCACCATGATGTTAGATGGGACTGCCCGCACTTGGTTGAAAGGACTGCCGCCTAACTCTATCGGGTCTTGGGCTGAGCTAAAAGCCCGGTTCATCCAAAACTTCAAAGATACATGTAGGCAATCTATGTCAATTGTGGATTTGACTAACTGCAAGCAGCAGGAGGGTGAGTCTACAACCCATTGGGTTCGCCGGGTCAAAGAGATAATACATTCATCTGATAAGATGGATGCCGGCTCTGCAGTCTTAATGTTGGAGCAGAATTGTCGTTTTGCGCCCCTGAAGATGAAGCTCGGGCGGCTCAAGCGCGATTGCAATGATATGGGTACGCTGATGGCGGCTCTGGTCAAGTACGCCGACTCTGATAGTACCAAGGATCCCGCGTCGGATGATGAAAGGACAGGGAAGGGAAAATGGAATGGCAATGGCAAGGGCCCCCAGCATAACCCGGCGAACCAAGGAGGTAACAAGCGTAAGGCTGATGGCAGTATGGAATTTGTGGCCAACGCCAATTCACAGGGTAACAACCACCAGCGCAAGGGGAGACCACCTCCCCGAGCCGGCGGGTCAGGCCCGATGCTTGAGCAATTGTTGAATGAGCCTTGCCCAAGGCATGGCTCTAGGGAAAAGCCGGCCACTCATCTATGGAAGGACTGCGCAATCATGAAGGCCTTTAAGAATTCCAATGCTTTCAATGGCAACAATGGCCCGGGCGGCGGCTCAGGCGCCGGCGGCTTTCATGGCCCGGGCGGCGGCTCAAATTCCAATTCTCAGAATGTTCAAGGGGGCTTTAATCAGCAGTCCGGCCAGGGTCATCATCAGCAGCAGCAGGGGGGATACCAGACCAATCCAAAGCAGCTCAATGGCGGGCAGTATCATGTGTTTACTACTAGTATGTGCAAGCGAGAGCAGAAACTCCATAAAAGGGCTGTGAATGCTGTTGAGCCGGCGGTTCCACGCTATTTAAGATGGTCTGAGCAGCCTATTGTGTGGAGTAGGGAAGATCATCCTCCCCGGGTTGATAATCCG
Source organism: Triticum aestivum (assembly GCF_018294505.1). Classification (NCBI taxonomy): domain Eukaryota; kingdom Viridiplantae; phylum Streptophyta; class Magnoliopsida; order Poales; family Poaceae; genus Triticum; species Triticum aestivum. The sequence continues at coordinate 271,103,964 of NC_057799.1, read as the reverse complement.
GGTCACCTGGCCTTGGTGGTGGCTCCTCAGGTTGGGGGTATAAATTCACTAAAGTGCTCATGGACGGAGGCAGCAGCATCAACATCCTCTATTATGAGACCTTCCGTCGTATGGGTTTAACTGATAAAAACCTTAGCCAGTCCAATACTGTTTTCCATGGCGTGGTGCCCGGCAAGTCGGCATATCCAGCCGGTAAGATCGAGCTGGAAGTAGCCTTCGGAGATGAGTACAACTACAGGGCGGAAAAACTAACCTTTGAGGTGGTTAAGATAAGAAGCCCATACCATGCCTTGTTTGGGCGGCCGGCTTACGCCAAGTTCATGGCACGGCCGTGTTACGTGTATCTGCAGCTCAAGATGCCGGGTCACAATGGGACCATTACGGTTCATGGCTGCCGAAAGATAGCCTTGGAGTGTGAGGAAGGTGACGCGGCTTACGCGGAATCTGTTTGTGCAACAGAGGAGTTGAAGTTTTACAAGGACAATGTTGACCCAGCAGATATGACGTCTTTGAAGAAGCCAACCACGGAGCATGAGCCAGTAATGAAATTCAAGTCAGCTGATGAGACTTAACTTGTTGATTTTGTTCCAGGTGACTCATCTCAGCAGTTCAGCATCAGTGCCAATCTGGATCCGAAATAGGAAGGCGCGCTCATCGAGTTCGTCCGTGAGAACAGGGACATCTTTGCGTGGAAACCTTCTGACATGCCGGGTGTACCTAGAGAACTCGCTGAGCACACTCTCAATATTGATCCGAAATTTAAGCCGGTCAGGCAATTCCTCCGGCGGCTTAATGAGGAGAGGCGGAAAGCCATTGGTGAGGAGGTAGCCCGGCTCTTGGCGGCTGGGTTTATTGTTGAAGTTTTTCATCCAGAATGGTTAGCTAACCCGGTGCTCGTGCTCAAGAAGAATGGCACCTGGCGAATGTGTGTGGACTACACGGATTTAAACAAAGCTTGTCCGGCTGATCCTTTTGCTCTTCCCCGTATTGATCAAATTATTGATGCTACGGCGGGTTGTGAGCGTTTAAGTTTTTTGGATGCTTATTCTGGATACCATCAGATTAAAATGGCAGTTAAGGACCAGGAGAAGACGGCGTTCATCACTCCCTTTGGAGCCTTCTGTTATGTGTCTATGCCTTTTGGGCTCAAGAGTGCACAGGCGACCTACCAGCGTTGCGTGCAGAATTGTCTTCATAATCAGATTGGGCGCAATGTTCATGCCTATGTGGATGATATCGTGGTTAAATCCAGGGAGAAGGAGACCTTGATAGATGATCTGAGAGAGACCTTTGATAATCTCCGGGTCTACAAGATGATGCTTAACCCGTCCAAGTGTGTTTTTGGTGTTCCCGCGGGCAAGCTCTTGGGTTTTCTGGTTTCTCACAGAGGCATTGAAGCTAACCCGGAAAAAATAAGGCAATCACCTCGCTGGCTAAGCCGGCGTGCATAAACGACGTCCAGCGTCTGGCGGGTCGCATCGCTGCTTTGAGCCGGTTTATAAGCCGCTTGGGTGAAAAGGCCATGCCACTGTACCAGATGATGAAGAAAGCAGATGACTTTATCTAGAATGATGCTGCTAATGCTGCTTTTGAGGATTTGAAGAGACAGCTAGCTGAGCCCCCGGTCCTTGCTGCTCCTGTTGACAAGGAGCCCTTATTGCTGTATGTAGCCGCTAACACACGAGCTGTCAGTGTGGTTGTGGTGGTGGAGCGTAAGGAAGCGGGTAAGGAGTATCCGGTTCAGCGGCCGGTTTACTACGTCAGCGAAGTACTCATTGAGTCCAAACAACGGTATCCACATTGGCAGAAGCTTGTTTATGGGGTGTTCATGGCAAGCCAGAAGCTTAAGCACTATTTCTAGGGTCACCCTATCACTGTGGTTAGTTCTGCTCCCCTAGGAGATATCATCCAAAACAGAGAAGCCACAGGAAGAGTGGCTAAGTGGGCTATAGAACTTGGGCCTCATGGTCTGAAATACGTACCACGCACTGCCATCAAATCTCAAGCATTGGTGGACTTCATCAACGATTGGACAGAGCTGCAGGTGCCTGAAGAGAAATCGGATAATACATACTGGACTATTCACTTTGATGGGTCCAGGCAGTTGGAGGGCTCGGGGGCTGGAGTTGTATTAGCTTCCCCTCGAGGTGACAAGTTTTGCTATGTGCTACGGTTGATGTTTCCCTGTACTAACAATGCAGCTGACGAGGCCTTGCTCCATGGTCTTCGGATGGCTAAGGAGATGACCTTAAGCCGGGTAAGGTGCTTTGGCGACTCAGATTTAGTGGCCCAACAAGTGTCAGGCAAGTGGGATTCCAAGGACCCCCTCATGGCGGCTTATCGCCGCGAAGTTGATGCCATTGCTGGACATTTTCAGGGTTACCAAGTAGAGCACATCGATCGCAGGAAGAACGAGGCGGCTGATGCATTAAGCCGGCTGGGCTCTCAGTGAAAGCCGGTGCCGCCTAATACTTTCTTGGACATTCTGCATAATCCTTCTGTTAAGTTGCCTACAGAAGAAGACTTGGCTGTTCCTGACCCGGAAGCGCAGTTGGAGGCGGCTCTCCACATTATCCCAGATTGGACAGTACCATACTTGGCTTACATGACCCGGGGGGAATTGCCTGAAGATGAAACTTTGGCCAGACAAATAACCCGGCGGTCTAAGTCAATGATAATTATCAATGGCGAGCTGCATCGTCGCAGTGTCACTGGAACTTTCCAGCGTTGCGTTTCCCCTGAGGAAGGTCAAGAAATTTTACGTGAGATCCACGAGGGGGATTGTGGCCATCATGCCGGCTCAAAATCCCTTGTGGCCAAGGCTTTTCGTCATGGTTTTTATTGGCTGACGGCTCATGCTGATGCAGAGGACTTGGTCAGTAAATGTGACGGTTGTCAGAGGTTCTCGCGACGGGCTCATGTGCCGGCTCAAGAGTTGAGGATGATTCCAATCACTTGGCCATTTGCGGTCTGGGGGCTTGATATGGTTGGGCCTTTTAAAAGATCCAAGGATAAGAAGACCCACCTCTTGGTGGCGGTCGACAAGTTCACAAAGTGGGTTGAAGCAGAGCCAGTTAGTAAGTGTGACGCAGCCACAGCGGTTCAGTTCTTGAAAAGGGTGATATTTTGCTTTGGTTTTCCACACAGCATTATAACTGACAATGGTACCAATCTGTCTAAAGGCGCCATGGAGGAGTTTTGTCAACGAGAGCATATTCGGCTTGATGTTTCATCAGTGGCTCACCCTCAATCCAATGGTCAAGCTGAGAGAGCCAATCAGGAAATCTTGAAGGGCATCAAGCCCCGGCTTTTGGTCCCTTTGCAACGGACGCCAGGTTGTTGGGTGGAGGAGTTACCCTCCGTGTTATGGAGCATCAATACTACTCCTAACAGGTCTACGGGTGACACGCCTTTCTTCATGGTTTATGGAGCGGAGGCGGTCCTCCCTAGCGACATCCGTCATGACTCGCCTCGAGTGGCGGCTTATGTTGAGGCGGATAATGAGCAGGCGCGTCAAGATGCTCTTGACTTGTTGGATGAACAACGTGATGTGGCAGCAGCTCGCTCGGCGATTTACCAACAAGACCTGCGCCGCTATCACAGCCGCCGGGTTAAGTCCAGGGTCTTTCAGGAAGGTGATCTGGTGCTCCGGCTCATCCAAGATCAAACAGATGCACACAAGTTATCCCCGCCTTGGGAAGGGCCCTTTGTGGTCAGCAAGAACTTGCACAACGGGTCATACTACCTTATTGATGTTCGGGAGCACAAAGATTCACGTAAGTCGGAGGAAGAGACCCGTCGGCCGTGGAACATAGCTCAGCTTCGGCCTTATTACACTTGAGCCACCGGCTCTCATAATGTACATATTTCTATAGCCATGTATATATTATGATAAATAATAAAGCAGGACCTCTGTCCTTTTTTCCTCCACCTTATTGACACTAATTATCAGCAGGAGGATACCGGAGCGAGTAACCCGGTGATTGAAGAGGTAACTATACTTTCCTCCGACTCTGAGCCCTTGCCAAGGCTGAAATTCCGAAGAGTAACCCGGAAAGTAAGATTTTCACCTCCTTTAGCTTATCAAGATCCTCAATTTCTTTTGAAGCGACAGATTCATAAGAGCCGGAGGCAAACCCGGACCAACAAGGATGCAGACCTCTCCTCCGGCTTACCTGAAGCATCAAAGAAGCGCTGGACCGAGGTTATCTCCAACTTATATCCTTTTCATCCTTTGGCGGGCGTCACTCGTCAACCACTCAATTCTTCTGATTCAAACTATCACGAAACTTCACCTTCCTCCGGGGACTCCATGCAATCTAACTTGCCGGCTTTCAAGACCGCACCCGGGTAATAATGATCAGCTTATTTTGTGCTTATCTTACTCATGTTTTTGCACTAACCTTTTGGCTTTTAGTGCACAAGCAAAGCTTAGCAAGAGGGCAAAGAAAAGTAAACCGGTCAAAGAGCCGGACTTAACTGAACCGGAGGCTTCTGCTCATGAGCTGCCGTTTGCCTCAGCTCCTGAAACCACCGCTCCAACTGAAGAACAAGTCATGGAGGGTTCTGATAACCCGGAGATCCCCAGCCCAGCTCAACCGGCCGATGAACCGGATGTTGTAATCACCCGGACAGAGTTTGTCGAGCCAGGAAGACCCACTGTGCTAGCTAGATGCTCTGCCAAGGAAGAACCGCTGGAGCGCCGCAGGGCCAGGCTGGATATCACTGACTATGCTAACTTGAGCATTGGAGATATTGTCGCTGGTTATATTGGTCAAGTGCACAACAGCCGGGACCTGGAAATTAACATGGTGAAGCAGATACAGCAAAAATCTGAGGTACAACTCTCTTGCTTACTCCATAGTCATCCTTACCATGCTAGCCCCCAAGTCTATTACTTATGATAGAATATGTTGTAGACTTAATACCGGCTTAATAACTACTGCAAGAAAACCGGCTTACCTAGTACCACTCAAGGGCCGGCTTAAACAGCATAGTTCACCCGATTCTTTCCTTACTTTAACCAAGTAGTAGAGCAACTTGACACATTAGCCCCCAAGTGCCAAGCACCTTTGCCTGCAAAGTGCTTGGGACTTATTTTCATGACCCGGCACTGTAAATAGAACTTCTCAGTCTACATTAGCCCCCAAGTGCCAAGTGTCTTTGCTTGCAAAGGGCTTGGGACTTTAATGTTGCATGATAATCACTCAAACTGTAACCCGGAATTTGTACAGGCTGCCTGCAAGAAATTTGAATCAGAAATCTCTGATCTGAAGAACCGCCTGAAGACTCAGGAAAATGAGACCCAGAAGGCCAATGCCAAATTTGAGTTCAGTGTCTCTGCACAAGAAAAACTGAAGAAAAAATTTGAAACGGAAAGAAAAGCCTGGGCCGATGAGAAGACTGCCTTGCTCAGCCGGGCCGAACAAGCGGAGGCCACTCTTAATGAGAGAACCGCCGAGCTGTCCAGCTTAAAACGCCATGTCTCTCAGATGGTCTCCGCAATCTTTGGTAAATTTCTGATCAGTTTACATCATTTAGTTCCCAGAAACATCTCAATTGCCAACAGCTCACTTGACTTTGTAATGCAGGTCCCAGGAGTTCCAACCTCAACCAGAGCGTGCTGACCAAGTTGAAGGCGGTTTACACTCTGGTGGAGCAACTTTACACCGGGTCACAACGTGCCTTAGCCGTTGTGGCTCTGTCCAATGAGGTTCCCACTCACCTGGCAGATGTACTCAGGCGGCTTGCCATACTTCCTCAGCGCTTCCAAGAACTGAGACGGGCTTCTGCGAGAGCCGGAGCTATAGCTGCTCTGAGCCGGGCCAAAGCGTTTCTACCGGAGCTAGACCCGGCCGACATCGCTCTTGGATACCCCAACCTGAAGGAAGACGGCACCCCCTTTGACCAGAAAGACTTCGCGCGCCTGTGTGAAGAGCGTACGCCCGGTGGCCACCTTGATTGGGAATGATACAGACCTTACCAAGTATCAACCGGGCTATGACGCGGAAAATCAGAGGATCCCAACTCCACGATATGAAGCAGTCAGCCTGATCCCTCCGACTCGTAAACATACCTTCGCCCCAGAAGTTGACCCGGCCGGGTTAATTGATGATGAGGCTCAATTTGAAGCCTTGAGTGGCATTGATTGGAAATCATCAACCTTCCAGGTCATGGAAACAGCCGGAGGAGCGGAGAGGGATGAGCCGGGAGCTTCAACCCAACAAGCACCTTGATTTCTTAGGCGGCTCATGGTTACGCCTTAAAAACAATGCCTCACCGTTTGGACTCGGGGAGTCCTGTAATAGAGTAGGACAAACACTTAATTTTGTCGTGCCATCGTGCACGTGTGCAGCGCTTAACTCCGTTGAACCTGCTCTTTTATATTCCTCCGGGTTATGTTTGATCATTTACTTTCCTTAAGCTTAAAGAGCTGTCTTTAATTGTCCTGCATAGGAAAACAAATCACAAGTCTCTAGGCGGCTTACCGCATGGAGAGTCATATATTTTACATATAACCCGGAATATGAATCAAGGTCATAAAAGACCGGCTCTCAATGATGTCTTCGAGATAACCATAATAGCATACCTGTAAGCCTTCAAGTACACTTCCGGTTTATGTAACCCAAATAATGAGGTTGAGAACTCAACTCCGGTTCACCAGCACCCATAATGCTTATTGTGTGCTCTCAACATTATTAATCAAACTTAAGCCGGTGGAGTAAGAACCACCCGTGCATACTTTTGATATGATCAAAAGGACTTGTTGCAAACCAAAAGATCAAAAATTTAGGGGCTTCTGATTCGAATACGACCAGAGAACCGTCCCAAAGGGGTTAAGCTAAGATTCGAATGCGATCATATAGCCCCTAGTGGCTTTGGCGTTGCCGATCAAGAGGGTACTGACAGCTATGTTCTCTTAGGTTCGAATACGACCTATGTTTGAACAGGAAGCCCCCAAATGACCTTGAGAGTTGTTTAACGACGCTAATGTTGAGGATATAACCATTAGAGTCACCCGCCCAGGAGGGGCCGGGTTACGTTATAATGATCATCACGTGAAGCCCAGTACCAAGCTTGCGGAAGGCGGGTCAGTAATGGGCTTAAGACCCGGAGGCGGCTTAAGGCCCGTAGTGATGAACCGCCGTTATGGCAAGACTTGTAGTGTAAGGCAAGAATAGCTAAGAGTCCGAGCCGGGCACTGTTATAAGCCGGCCCGAACTCTGAGAGCCACCAGGGCGTCAACCTCTCTATATAAAGGGACGACCCGGCGGCGGTTTAGGAGGAGAGACAACATATCGATAGCCAGGCATAGCGATTAAGCTCCCTGGTCATCGAAACCCTAAGTAATACCATCTCAACTGGACGTAGGCTTTTACCTTCACCGTAAGGGGCCGAACCAGTATAATCCTCGTGTCCCTTGTCCCGTTTAACCCCTTTAAGCTTCCTAGCTGCGATGGCTCCACGACTAAGTCCTAGCACGAGGACATCTGCCGTGACAATTCCACGACAGTGGGCGAGGGAGATAAGATGCAGAATGCTACAAAAGGAACCAATCCCTCTTCCTATAATACAAGAGTGTTTTGAACACTGGTGTACTGTACAAAACGTTCTTATATTATGGGACGGAGGGAGTAGCTGTTAATGTAAGTACAGTGATAGACCACGTTCAGTCCTTACAAGAGGACTGCAGAGCTAAACCTCTTCAAAAGCATTGGGTTGATTCTAAATTTATGTAAGAGTCCATACGGATCTTATAATGTCCACCAAATGGACGATTACGAGGCTAACATGTGTAGTGATGCTACATAATCAAACAGCTATGAAAGTAAGTATGGTCATACAGGGCAAGAGGTACTCACAAGAGCAATGCAGTGTGCAGTATAGTTGCGAGATTCTATGGTCCCTTGAGAACGAATGTTCTTCTGCTAACAATTTTCGTACAAGTGAGACATTAAGGCAAATGCAGAAATGTAGTTCAAATTGTAATGTGATATCATAGACAGTACCTTACGCTGCAGCCGAGACCAATGTGTAACAAGATTATTCCAGTCACCGTCGGATAAATGTGGCACCGGAGACTTTACAGAAATTTCGTTCAGAGGCTAGCCATCGAAGTGCGCTTGCCTCAGGTAGGAACGATACTTCATCAACGAGTGCTTGAAAAGCGCAACCAACCCTTGCTCGTCATCACAAGCCAGTTTGCTCCTCACCTATTTAAAAGAATGAAATCTTGTGTCTTCTGTCAGCAGAAACATATGCAGTAATGACCATGAATAACATTAGTACATTACTTACGCGTAAGTTGCGGAGGAAGACTGGAAATTGTTCTGTGTCTGCGGTATAATCTTTCCATGAAGGAAAGATGCGCACAAAGTTCCTGACAACAACATAAGCTTCGTCTTCTAAACTGGGAAGAAATGGAACAGGGGTCCTATTTGCTGCAATTGGGGCTCTCTCTGGTTCGAAAAGGGATTTGGCAACTGGATTTGGTGTACTCTTTGCTGGAATGGGGGTTTTGCGTCGTACAGCTGGTGCTATGTCAACTGGCATAATCATACTGTTTGCTGCAGTTGGGGTCTGCTGAGTTGGGGCATCAGAAATGACCAGTGTAGTAGGGCTAGAGTCTGCTAGAGTTGGGGTATTTTGTGGGTCAGGTGATATTGCAACTACACCTAATGGGCTATTTGATTTATCAAGTGCCACTACCTTTTCCAAATACTTTGCTTGTGCTCCTCCACGATCAGCAATCACCCTCTTCCTTTTGAACGTCTGATACACAAGAACAACATTTGAATGGATAAATATGGTATGATGACAGATGTAATATGTACTGAAAATGGATAGGCAGGGCGTATTCACATATACGATGTGTAAATTAAGCTAATGGCAGTTCAACAAAGTAGAAGCAATGCAAAGCATCAGTTGCAAGGTATGTGCGAGCAATGTAACCTTGGAAAGTTAGAGCAAGTACCTTGATGGGTGAATAAGATAGGGCATCTTCCTCTGACTCCTCCACTAGGGAGCTACATTGACTTAGGTCTCCCTCTAGCTCAGAATCACTGTTAAGATCATATTCTGAGCATGAATCTGTAGGTGGAGAGCGTTTGCATTGCATTGCATCCAGACTTGATTTCAGTCCCTTAATGCCAAGTTTGACAGCCATGGCATTGTTCTGCTTTATTCTTTTCATGCGCGCAAGCTCATAATCATTATGATGCTGTTCAGAATCTGAGATTCATGAAAGCATAAAAAGTAGTCAGATTATCTATGGAATGCATTGCGGATTCAACTCGGAGAGTGTCTCCCTATAAACCCCTGCATATGCAAAGTTCACCTCCCCAACCGTGCTGACCTGACCACACACAGAAATACAAACCCCTTACGTCTCTATAACAGGCAGACACACATTTCAAAACTGAAGTAGGAACATTAGAATCATATGAAATTTGTATTTGAACAAATAAACTAAGCAATTATGAGTGGCGTAATGTTTAGCTTCAAGGGTGGAGTGTTGGTAGTGCGACACAAAGCAAGTAGGCAGATTGTATTCCATGTAAAAGATCGAAACCTATGTAAAAGCTGGAAATGACACTTTCTTTCTATACAATGCAGTGTTCGTTACCCACACATGATGGAAGAGATCACATAGAGAAATACTATTCACTCATGTCTACGGTTACAGTATTTAGAAACAGGGTGGTCCACCCTAAAAGAATATTGACAACAAATATGACAAGGCAAGCATAGATGTAGTGAATCAATCATTTACTTGTGAGCTTACTAAGACAAGCATGCAGAATTGTAACTGCATTAAGAGACCGTCCAAAATCTGAATGAAGAAGTTTGTCTAGCACTTATTGTTTGCAACTAATCGACGTGAATAATTGGATATTATATCGAATGAGTAAGAAAGACAAGTAAAATTGTCAATAAACCCGGCTTCAGTAGTAATCTGGGTCTATGTCACTACGACCAACAATCCAAAATGACTAGTTTCTGTTCCGAGGGCCGGAATTTTGAAAACCCTGTGAACTTTAGAGGTACTAAAGATTACCGAAATACATCTGAACCATTAAGTGTAGGTAGCACTGAGCACACAACAAACCCTAATGACAGTCCTGCCTAATGAGTAATGAATCAATTATAAAATGGGTGATGAGGAGTGGCTGCTGAGTGTTGAGGACGTATCTTAGGATAAATCGGGTTGGCGTGGTGGGTGCTGCACGCCTGAGCCCTGAACGGACTGGGAAGGTAGGCACAGCGGCACGCCCGGGCAGCGGTGACGCTGTTGGGCGAGCGGCTCCTGGCCTCCTGTTAGTCCGGCGTCTCCTCCTAGAGTCATGCCGTCCGGGGACGGCAAGTCGCCGACGAGGCAGGCGGCTGGGGGAGAGTAGAGATCGGAAGCGCGCAGCAGAACAGAGGGGAATCGGGGCCTGGGACGACCCAAAATCCCAGGGTGGCCGGCCCACCGTGGGCACCCTGTAGAGATACGCACCCGAGCGGCGAACATGCATTTTCGAAACTAATTTAGGAACATTTAGCTGACCAATTAAACAACTCTGTTTTAATAATATCAGATTCGTATTTGAACAACTAAGCTTGTTTAGCTTGATGGGTGGAGCAGTGTTATTATGACACGAAGCACGTATTCTGATCGTATAGTGATCATAAAAGGGGGAAACTCTAAGCATATTTTTTTTAGCAAAAGAGGGCTTCCCCTCCGATTTCAATTAAAGAAACCACCACGGAACCAACATGATCAATTAAACCCTAAGCATGATCAATTAAACCGTATTATGGCTGTGCCATGGCAGATTTGAAGCTACAAACCGGAGAAATGATATTTAGCATCCATTGTTTGCTTCGAACTAAGAACTAAATTCTAAGAGCTGGAAAGAAAGTAGAGTAACCAAGTTAAGATCTATTTTCTGGTTGAGATCAAAAAGTTGAGGAGATATGAAGTACCACCTCTCTTGCGGCGCCGTGTAGGCATCGGGGGTGCGATGGCTGTCGGTGGCGTTGAAGCAGATCTGCGATGGTAGACGGGTGCATCGGGGGATAAGTCCCGTTGCGGTGGAAGAGAAGGTCGTGTGAGCGGCCCCGACAAAGAGGACGACGGCGCCGATGAAGCGAGAGGACGCGATGCAAGGCTATTGGTCTGTCGCCGTGGATGAGAAACGTCCATCTCTAGCAGTGGATGACGCGGTCTTGGTAGGCGCTCCGGCATGGTGGAGGACGATGGCGATGGATGTGGTGGAGGACGGCGGCGATGGATGGGGTGGCGGACGGAGGCTGGTGTGGGGATGGGGTGTTCTAGCGCGGACGGTGTATGAATGGGAAAATGGAGGGAGAGGTACGGGGAACCATGTTTTTGGGACGCGCCTGTCTGAAATATGGGAAAGTTACGAACTTAGCCCCCGTTTAAAATTTGGAGGTCTCGTCGGTTGGGGATAGGACGGTAATCTCGCATCTCGCCAATATTTGCCCAGAGCGATTTCAGGCGAGGAGAGGCTGGTTGGCGCCCACGGTGTATGAACGGGGCTGACAGGTAGGGCGGTTGTGTCACGTCTGAGTGAAGTTACAAACCTGCCCCTATTGAAAATATTTGCCTACATCGATTTCGGCCGAGTCGAGTTTGTTTTTCCGCCCACCGTGTATGAATGGGGAATGGAGGGAGAAACAGAGGTATTTCAGACGAGCTTGAATGAAATGAGTTTTTCCGCCCATGTTTGACGCCCACCGTGTCGGAATGGACTCAGAGGCGGTCGTGTCATGTCTAATTGAAGTTACTAACCTACCCCTATTTAGAGCAGTGGAAATCGGGCCAATGGATTGTCCGTGTAATGGGCAGACAGTAATTTCCATCTCCCAAACACTTGGCTTTGGGCAGCCGATGTGGGAGTGGACATTTTGCTGCTTCTTTCGAATTTTGGGACAATAAGCACCCACGTTTACCTTGGCAACTAAATTCGAATCCATTTTGTATTCCTATATGAATCTTTATGAATCATTCTATGTGTTTTTATATATCTTCAAAAGGACGACAAAGATGTATTCCACTGTCATATATGAATATGGTTTACAAATGTCGATACTCAAATTCAGAAACTAGAATCCAGTTTAAGGTGAATTCGAATATTTGGAACACTTCATGTCCAACTCAAATGTCACACGCAGCATAATGTGTACTCCCATTTAGATATGTACACAAGCGATGTATCAAGATTCAAATATCGAGTCAATCAACCAAGAATGTACAGAACTAACAGACATATAAACACTTATAGAGTATATGGATCAATAATATCAACTAACATACATAAGCCAGGCCGCTGTACTTTTTTTTGGCTACAACAACATCTTTTTTTAGCCAGCATCTTGGCCCTTTCCGATGTGTGCCCCTTATGGTCCATCTATACTACTACTATTGCTGAATGCACATTCAGCCCGATTGGCATATTTGTAGGTCTGGCACAGCAATCCAAATGAAATGTCTCTGAGTCTTATCAATTAATACAGACTTGTGCTCAAATAAAATTACAAACCAAAAAACAAAAAAAACAATTATTACATGATCTCTAAAACAAATGGTTTGATTGATTACATGAACAGACAACACAAAGGTTATTCAACTATGGAAAGAACATTTCACCTATGATTTACCAAGTAGGAATTTAATTTCCTTTTTTCCTTCAGGAACTTAACAATCTGGTCAGTCTCAGCTTGCTTCGTTTTGAAATCCACCAAATATTTAATGGTTGTCTTGAGTACTGCTTGTGATTGTGCTGTTTGCTTCCTCAACATGTCATCTTCATCTCTAAGTGCAGAAGCAGAATCTCTTTCTACCACTAGTTTAGCCTCTAGAGCATCAGCAGTTGGCAATTCATAATGCACGATTGGGCCGGTGCCACTGCTGTGGGATGATGCAACGTCCATGGGGACCTCGCTCTTTGATCTTGGGCTAACCTGTTTTGCCATTAAAGTTCCGATTGGATTCAGAAAAGTTGAAGTTAGCAAAACATCTCAACTGGGAGTTATAACAGCAAACCAGTTAAACAAACAAGGAATTAAAGAGTTTCAATTGGATGGTGAAAAGTAGTTATTAACATCATTGTGACCCGCTGTTGCAGCAGCAAAGCAGTTAAACAAACAAGTAGATATTTAAGTTAAGGCAAACAGGTAATTCTTAACAGTAAGTATCAAACACATAGATAGGCGCAGTCTACAATATGATTAACAGGCTGTGCCATTATGTAATCAGTAGCAAACTAAATTAAGCCAAGCAACGTAATTGAACAATTTTACAATAAGTGGCTAACTAAAATTCCGAGAAGCAGGTAACTGAACTTACGCTAGTTCTTTGTACAGGCACACTGCAACTTCTTTTTCGCTTACAAGGTTGTACGAAGGAGTCCATGTCATCAATTGCTTGGATACGCAGTCCCAATACTTCTTTCTTCCCACACTGCATGGGTAAGTCGAATAGTTAATCTGGTAAGATGGTGCGTCCTTGATATGTTATATGAGGACGTGTAGTCAGACTAGTTGTAGCCAAACACATCACACTGGCTTTTACTGTATATTTCATGCGATTACTTTTGGCATATCGAGATCTAAGCAATCTACAATAGGATGAAAAGACTGGCATCCTTCACATTATTGGCGAACTCAGTTCATAGAAACAAGCAATTCAACCATTCTGTGGGTAAATCAAAAGCGCCACTGGAATATTTTTCACTATCCAATCATACACGCAAAAAGGGGCGACGCCACCATAGGGGCTGGTATGGGCCGCCGCCTCAGGTGGCTGGAAAGTGTGCACCTAGTTTGAGTCGTCCAGGTTGGCCCACGCTAGTTTTGTTCGTCCCAACGCACGAGCAGGCAATGTAAAAAATGAAGAAAAATGTTTCAATTTGGATGGGCCAATAACATAAGTGCAAGGCAGGCCCTATAGCAGGCTCGAGGCCCAAACGAGCGCCTCCCATATCAATCGACAGCAGGAAAAATCCCAATTCATTCGCTCCAGCCTCCAGTCTGGTTCGCTCCTAACCTACCCGCCGCTGGACAAACCGACACAGCACTTCCTCGCGCCCTCATTGGAGGGCGGTCGCCGGGCTTCAAGCGAATGGAAGGACAAGAAGATGAAGATCCAACCCTGGGTGTAGCCTGCATGGGAGGCAGCGGCGGTAGCACGGGCATGGCATCGAGCTTGCGCAAACGGACAGTCGCAGCTTGCAAGAGTAGCATGCGCAACGAGCAGGTACATCACATCCCTGATTATATCTAATTCAACTCTTCAATTTCTGGCCAATAGTTAAACCTGACGGTGTTGCAGAACTGCTTGTATGTAGGAAATCTATGAGAAAATGAAACCAATTTCTACTTATTTTATAACTCCCCCAATCAATACTGAACTGACTGAATCTGATGTATCTAATCAAGTTTCCGGTGCAAACATACAAGCTCATGTTGTTCTTGAGCCTGAAGTGTCTAATGAACAGACTGCTAATGAAGGATTTGATGCAAACATTTTACATGCTCCTGGTGATGAACATATAGTGTCTAATGAGGGATCTAATGCAAGCATTTTGCAAGCTCATTGAAGGATTTAGTGTCTAATGATGATCTACTATGTTGAGAGAGACAGAGATTTGCAGGCATTGATGACAAGCAAATTATAGTGCATTTTGATAGCTTGAGGAAACGTCGAGGCCATCTACCAGAAAGTCCCCGTATCATGACAACATAGCATAAATACTTTTCTAATCTGTTGTTTGAAACTATTGGCATACTTGTGCAGGATAGATATATTGATATGCAGTTTGCGCACTGGTTATACGTGCAATTACACTTCAATATTTTCAGCCAGAGAACAAATAATTCAAGCAGGTACAGACCATGTTTGTAGTCCTTGTACACCATGTTGCATTTTGTGTTTTTTGGTGCTTGCATCATTTAGTGTTTATAATCTGAACTACTTTGGATCATTAGCTGGTTTTCAAAGTGCATGTAGCTTCACATTTCTCAAGTTATGTTGATTTCCGGAGTGCAAGTGCCTTCGTATTTTTTAAGTTAAATGTTCGCCCCTGGTAACTTGAATTCGTGGATCAGCCACTACACACAAATCATACACGAATGCCAGTACGAATTAAATGAAATGCAGGGACTTACGCTAGCTCGTTGTACAGGCTCACTGCAGCTCTGCTTGCGCTTGGGATGTTCCATGTACAAGTCCATGTTACCACTTGCTTGGATGTGCAGGCCTTGTGCTCCTTGCATCCCCCTCTGCATTTTTGACACGGCGAATGGTTGATCAAATAAGAGGAATCGACCTTGATGTTGTACCGGAGGACAGATACTGATGAGGACATCAATACCATTGTTACACCCACAGGCCCTGCTGCTATACATACTGGACCAATTACTAGAGCTCGCGCACGCCAATTAAATTACCAGGTACTTTCGTTTCTTGCTAATGATTCTAATGTTCATGAGAATATGATGCTGCCTAAATTGGATACATTTGTTTTGCTTACAAATGAAGGGCCTAGCTTTGAGAAGGATGAACATTGGAGCAAGAACAAGCATGGAGATGATGGCATGCGCATGGGGAACAAGAACTGATAGAGGCGAGGGTGTCCCGATCTTTCGATGAGATGATAACTATCGATTTGGTGGAGACGACTTTGACGATCCGACTACAAACGTGCACGACGTTGCGCCTTATCAATCGCTAAACCAATCTCCTGAGGTTACTGACGATGCCGGAAGCACGATCAGCCTGACCACGAAGGTCTATTCCTGCAAGCAATCGAAGAACGAGCAAGAATATGATAAAGCAATCTGAATATTGCGAATATATATGAAGTATTGATAATGGTGGGAATCCGTAAGCGGTCTTGGTCTGGTCGTTGTACACAAACAAAGTACACGAAGTTGCAATGGCTAACTTTTAACTAAACAAATTCCAAGGAAAAAGCTACTAGATGGATCTACTTATATAGGAGCAAGGGGTGGCGGCCAAGGAGGTGGGAGGACGTCCCAAGGCAGCCTAAAACCAACCCTAGGTCGTACAAGGCTCATGGGCCCAAGTGGAGGTGATGCAACACCTTTGGACTTGTAGTTTGACTCGGATTCTGGTGCAATGTCAGATTGTTTCGACCATAACTCAATGCTCCGGACGAATTTAAAGGTGAATCCAATTGGGTTGGAAAGAGCACGAAATCTAGTTTCCAACAAAAAAAGAATCACCCAATTCGGAGTCCGTATGAAAAAGTTGTTGGCGTTTTGAGTCAGGTATGTCTGTGCAGTCCGAATTTGAATCCAGAACGTGAGAGACTTGGACTCTATCTTCTCTTGGCCCAAAAGTGACGTGAGATGACTTTTTGAACAGAACCTAAACTTCTCCTTTTGCCTTATCTTCATATGTGGATTGTACAAATGTCCCATACACCTGCAATTAGACAAAACACAAAAGTGTGTGAAGTAATTTTGTTCTGGATAACATAAATAGATTATTGAATAGTTTGCACTAGAAATCACCTGACAAATATGCATGTATGCCATATTTTTGGTCGTATCCAAGGTAGTCATGTCCTCATCATCCTCCCCTTCTTGAAAACAAAGCCGTCCTCGGCGTTGCTTAATCTGAAATGTGGCTAACAAAAGAGACAAGGTGTACATGTTGTATATGTATATGTCATCCATTTTTACTTCCCGTGGATTTTGCACATATGCCACATGTATACATGAGTAACTTTCATAGTTAATAAAATATAAAGCCAAAATATTATCACAAGAAGTAGAAGGCATGAAAGTATTGCAACTCAGTTTGCACATATAAGTGAAGCTCTTATTCATATGAAAAGATTGACAATATTCATCATTAAACCATCCCAACATTGATGAACCATCACCAAGATTAGAGGTCATATCAAAATGATTAAACATTGGCACAATTATTTTCAAACATATTTGATCCAAATCTGATTTATTCCCTGATTCACTTGATTCTTTTGCATCGATAGTTAATTCAATGGGCTCACTCAAAATTGTTTGATCACATGGCAAAGTCAAATCATCAACATAGTCCTCTAAGGTAGCTGGTGTGATCAAAGTAGTGGGTAGCTCACCGCATGGTGCACTTAAATTGACAAGACATTCATCATACTCATGTGGAAGTGGAAGATTAGTACCTTTGTCATTACCTCTTATGATCAACTCAGATGAGGTA